>NC_052026.1:8146118-8343618 GCF_015832195.1 Motacilla alba alba
GAAATAAGTAAGACTCATTATAATTCCATTATAATTTGCAAAAGTCATACTTTTTTTGTGTGGCTTTCTTCTTGAATGTGTGGGTAGCAGATGGCCCTTCTGAATTCCAGAAAATGCACACAGTTGGCTGACTGGATTAAAGCAAGAAGTTATAAAAACTGAGGGGTGGGCACAGAAATGACAGGGTCAAAGTTTTCAGTTGCACAAGCTCATATGAGCTTACTCTGTGATTTTACACTGTGGGAAAAGACCTGTGGGAAAAGTACCCAGACCCCTCCAAATGACAACTTTGTCGGTGAAGAACACGAAATCAAACCAGCCTGTGAGCAGAGTGCAGCTCTGCTTTATATTCTATCCTGCCTACATGTCCTTGGCTTCTCTGCTGCTGCAGGCAGACTGTCTGAAGTCACCCTGCAGCCTTGCAGCCCATAATCTACTTCCTGACAATACCCAGCAAAAGACTAACGTTGCACTTGGCTCTGCAGTAGACTCGAAGCAGCCCAGAGGCAGCAGGGCCAGCCTGCTGCTAGGCTGTTTGTTTATTTTGGTTGACATTTTCCTTTGTGGAGAATCTGTTCCTTGTTATTCAGGACTTAGAGCCCTGCACATATCCTATGTGTTCGACTGTCTTTGGATAAAAGTGGGTATTTTCCCATGTCAATAAATATTATGGTGTGAAGCTGTGAGCTGGACTCTGAAAGAACCACCCCCTGCTGAGCATCTCACTTTTGCATTGAGTTTTCTTTGTTAATCATGTGCAAAATATAAAGGCTTTCTGTCTAGCAAAATCCCATCATTAATTTTTCATATGAGCACTTAAATTTTGAACACAATCCTCAAAGAAAAGAGAATAATAAAACCAAAGAGCTACATTTTCTTTTTTTTTTTTTGCATCTTAGTTATTTGATATTTTAAGAAAACTTTTTAATGCAGAATTACAGTTCTCTCAGCTTCACAGTGACATATTCATTCTGAAGGCTACATTTGACCTTCAACTTTGTCCTTCATTAGCAGGATTACACCTAAACACTCCTTCATTTTACTGCAAATGAGACAGATGCAATGTGTATTCTGTTCGGCCCCAGCATTAGGATTATCCCAAGAGTGGCATTTATGTTCTTGTGGTTCCTTGGTATAAATAAATATCAAAGTAGGAAGACCAATCTGTATTCCACTAGGAATAATAAACTAAAATAATATGGCACTGATTCTGTTTGGGTTGTCTAAATGTGTTTTTATGATTGTATATGTTTATGGCTTTCTCACACAGCCACCATGAATTCCAGGCAATTAAAAAGGACATGAGTTCTGAAGCATTTTTAAAGGGGCTTTGCTTTCCAAATGGTGTGTATTAAAAGTAGAATATAATTTTTTGACAGAACTACTGCAAAATCAACAGTTGCACATTTGCCCTGCTTCAAATTCCTTTCCTTTCTCCCACCTGAAATAACTAATAAGAATATTTCTGTAAGTTGGAAAGAAAGGCAGGGGAAGATTCCTCATGTTTGCACATATATCAGATGCAGTGCCAGCTGAAGACTCAGCCTGGAGGCCCCACATCTGAAAGTAGCTCAGAGGGAGAATTTAGCAGGTCTTGTGCCAGGTCTATCGACCTACCTATACTCTGTACAATCTGCTTTTTTTGGGCTGAACCAGTCTAGTATCACCACAGGTGGGATGGAGAACACTCCGTGCTGCTCACACTGCCTGGCCTTCACTCCTACTTGACTGAGGAACACAGATTTTTCAGTCATGGGTGTAGAGAAGAGCTGTACTTAATTGGACAAATAACCACTGTGCTCTAACCTACCTCAAACTGGTCAGTCTGTGTGGTGTCATGAGTTATTGAACAAAAAAGTACAAGTAAAAGTAGTGAAGAAGCAGTAAGTTTGATCAGACTGTTAAATATTGTTGGCTGGCTTTTATTATTTACATCATTTCAAATACAGGAGAAAGGGCCAGGAGAAGAAAAATATTTTAAAATTATTTTCCAGCTATGAAACAACTCAAATTTCAAATGGTAATGTTCAAGAAATACTTTGGAAGACTAGAGAAAACTAATTAGATAGGTGCATCAAAAAGGTACATTTTTAAAGGCAAAAATACCTTGCTCCTACCTCAAGTCAAACTATCCCACATGACTTTATACATGAGAAAAAGTGAATAAATGGAAGAGAAAGGGTGATAAAGCTTGATAATTTGCTGCTCCACACAGTGTCCCAAACTATCAGAGGAACAATTAATGGACTTCAGTAGTAACAGCATAATTTTCAACATTTAGAATTCAGAATTAAAAACCAATTTATTGACGAGTATGGCTACAGCTGTCACTAAACTGTTAATAACACATCTGGAACAAGCACCTGGAATCACTGCAAGGTCTGGAGACATGATGTAGTAGTTCCAGCAAGTGGATGGCACACCCTTGGATGAACAGTGCATGTGGGCAAGCATACCTAACAATTCTGGGCCAAGAGCACTGAAATTCAGAGTCCACAAAAAGTCATATTGTGTGAGAAAATCATTGGGGTTTCTGCCCCTTCAGCTGTAAGATGTTGCCTCTGCATTGTTCCCTGGGCTTTGGTCCATCAACCTGTTGCATAAGTACTTTACTGGGAGCATAGTCATAAAGAGAACTATTAGCCCATTGTGCTGAAGTGCAGAATGTCAGCTGTTTAGTAGAAATGTATCATCATGTCATTATTAAATATTTATTTTGTTGTAGCACCAAGAGACCAATCCTGTCAGGTTTCCTCTGTTAAATTTTTTATGAATGATAGTCCCTGACAATCTGACAGGAATATGAAAGAGCAGAAATTGACACAAGCTTCTGGTGTTTCCAGAGGAAGGGTGTAAATCCTGCCCAGGACTCTTGTTTAGCAATGAGATCCCTTCTGGAGATAAAACAGGCACTCCTAGGATAACCTCTGCCAGGAGCAGGATAAAGAGCAAAACCCTGGAGAGCCAAAAGTGTTTCCAAAGGCAAGAAAAAGCAATCTAGTCCCTCTGGGGGGTTAGGAGGCAGGGAAAAAAATGTAAGCAGAATGGGGGAAGTCCATCTTATTATTTGAAAATTGTATCCCAGTTTTGACTGGTTTAATCAAGCTCCGAGCCTTGCCCAGCTGGGCACAGCCAGGGCTGGAGGCAGCAGAGCCCAGCCTGGGGGAGCTGCCCTGCAGGAGCCCAGCTCTCCTCCAGGCTGGCTGGACAGTCCCTGCCTTGTCTATTACAGCAGGAAATGTTTTTAAATCTGAACAATGCAGCAGATCTGAGAGCAGACAGCTCAGATAATGAAAAGAAAAAAGAACTATTACTTGGAAATGATTGTTGCTTTGTCACTTTCCCTTAATTTCCTCAGTAACTGGTAGAAACCATTCCTTAGCAAATATTTAGGAAATAACATCCATAATACCATTTCCCTGCCTCAGTCTTAGCTATTGTTTCCATCCTTTTACTTTTGATGACAGGTGAGTTTCAATTGTAGTCCTTTTTATGAATACTCAGTGTATAAATTATGCAGATTAAAGCCTCTAATTTCAGAGTAAATTTCAGAGATTCTTTTCTTCTTGTGCTGCATAACAACTGGATAGCTTTTTTATTTAGTTCTTCAAAGGCTTTATGATCAAAATTTTTGTTTTAAATAATGCTAATAAAGTCCCTACATTCACTTATGAAAACAGAAGCTGAAATAATTAAATAAAAAGGTTTAATCTTCAGTTAATTTCTTAGATTCAGGTAAATAATATTGATGTTCACACTGTAAAATGTAATTTGGAAGAAAAAACACTTTTTGTTGTTCTTAACTGAGTATGGTCCATGGCTGGAACAAACTGGCCATCAGTCACATCTTCACCTGATGCAAATATTTTTGAAGTGAATGCAGCAAAAGCAATGTACCTCAACAAAGAACTAAAGTACTATCAAGGCTCTGACTCTCAAAAACACCAAATCTTTGTTAATGCAGAGTGAAATTAGGGAGTTTCATGGAGGGGACAAGGATTCAGCTGTTTGGATTTTAAGGCTTAAGGCTCAAGGTTTAGAAGTAATTTCCTGCACGGCCATTTCCATTTTTAAGCCTTTCTATCTGTTTCACTGCAATACAGTGAAATACATTCTTCATTCCACAAAAGAAAATTTTGGCTATCAAACGAACTTCTTGTCAGACATTTATATGGAAGAGACCTCTCAAAGCCACCAACTCTAACAGCAGAACTTCCCTGTTGTTCATAGAAGACCAGTTCTCAATGGTTATTTATCTGTGTGCAATGAACCAGCTGGACCAGGAGCAGTAGAACACAGCTCTGGAGCAGAGCAGTACCTGGTGGCTGGTGCCTGAGTAAGGATGCAAACTCAAGTATTTGTGTGCCTGGTTAAATCTGGCACAGAGATCTGAACAGCAGGCTCCTGTTTTCCTTGCATGAGCTGCCTGACTACTGTGGTGCTGGACACCAGTGCAGGCCAAGGCCTCATTTAATTTCAGCATTGTAAAAATCAGTATTTTAACTCCTACAAAAGGACTCAGGCTTTGAAATTTGGTGCCTTACAGTGACACACCATTTACTGGAATATTCCCAGTTAACCTGACCTGCATGTTTTGCTGTTAAAGCATGCAGGTCAGTTAATATGGCACCAAACTAGAGGAATACAAATCCATCTTGAAAATCATGCACAGCTTCCTTTTGTGTTGGATCACAATAATACTGCAGAAAGTCGGTCACAGCCTTACACTGTTAGGTTTGGATTGCTGTGCATCACAAGCCTATTCACAAGCACCTGACAAATCTTTCTCATTAATAACAAATGACAATCTCACTGGTGCTACAATGCATGTTACATTTAATCAATTTGCTATTTATATTCATTATGTACACCTCCTATTTTGAGTCATGAAAAATTGAAAAGTAATTACAACATGGAAGAGCATCATGGATAACAAATGAGACAAGATGAGAAAAAGTACTAATAATTGGTCAGTTGTGCTTGTCAGTACATTTAAAGCAATTAAGGCAGGAAATGAGATAAGACAGTTGTAAACCTTTGAAGGGAAACAGAGCATCAGAAAAACCAATGGTATGGTACCCTGGTTATGACAAAAATGCAACCATCTAAATACAGGCTTTAAAGAATTGTTTAACTACTGCTGTTACTTAAAGAAGTCAAAGTAACTTCCCTGAGTGAACTGTAGTTGTAATGTCTGGTAGCATGATCCTGCTGTAAGTCTGCCTGTCACCATGTCCATTATAGCCCCCACTGTAGCCAGGGGCAGCTAACTCATCTTTTCCACATTTCAATGGCCTCAAAGAAGGCAAATGAATTAATGACTCAGATGTCTATTTCTGCGCTAAAAATAGGAAGACACATTAAACTGTTTATAATCAAGAGAATAGTAATCAAGAGAGTACCAAGATGCTGAAAAACTTGTAGGATTTCAACTGTATCTTCTTGTGAACCAGAGGATTACCCTATAAAATGGAAGTGGGAGAAACCGCGTCTCTCTGAGAGAGAACAAGCTGATGCTGTTTTGCGCCTTGGAAAGATGTTGAGAAGTGGAACAGCCGCAGTATCTGATTTAATGAACAGCTGCTGAGTTCCTAAGGCTTTTAGCAAGCCTGTTAGTTTGCATTCCCTCTGTTGCTGGAATACATAAACACATAAGATCAAAGGTCCACGTTAAGAGAAAAATGTTCCTAATTTATTTTTGATCAGAATTTTGAGGAACTTACGTGTCTACAGCTGACACAGCGGTCCTGGGAAGCCCTCTGTGCACACAGTTCCTCTGGGTCCCAGAGTCCCTGTGCCAGGCAGGACCAAACTGAGCAGAGTGCTACACCTGGGGCCAGCCAGGGCACGCAGCAAGCACCCCAGTGTGCTAATAAACACACTGGATTTGGCTCCTTAATAATGCTACTATTTGAGGGCTCTACCTCAAATTAAAACCTCCAACACCTGAGATAGTACTCAGAAGAGTGGACTGTATAGGCTGGTCACAGGCAGTACTCAGTATCTGCATGGCAGATCTTCAGAAATGAGAAAAAGGAATGAAAACTGATACATCAAGTTCTTAATAACTACATTTTTTCTTCAGAATTAAAATTCATCCTTATGTCATGTTTTAGGTGAGGCAGGGGTCAGAGGCTCCTGCTATGCAGAGTCACAGGTGTAAACACCATTTCTGCTTAAAAGAGTAGCTTTAAGGCTTAATTAAAACAGAAAACAGAGTAAAGACATAACAACAGAAAAAGACATGGCTGACAATCACTTTCTTGAGAGAGCTGTGGTGACAAGGGAGGGCAAAAGTGCTGAGGAAGGTGATGACTGTATTGCTGTGACATCTGGAAAGTAGAGTTTGGTCATAAAAAACTGCTCAGCATTAGCAATTGCAGTAGCTTTTCTTTGACATTGCCCCTGAAATTTAGAGGGAATATCATTGATTTCATAATGAAAGCTATTCATTTTGCAAAGGTTTATTGTAAAATGTCATGAGGAAAGGCATCCTCAAGACACTAAGAAATATAATGAAAAACCTGCAAAAAGGTGTAAAGAATTCCAAATCACTGCATTGTCTAGATAATAATGTGAGTAGGTACTAAATGCACTGGCTGATTATTGCTTCATTCCTCTTAAGGAAAGAGAATTAGTAAAACAATACTTAAAGAAAGACAGATGTGAATAAAACCTGTACTAGCAGCACAGTGATTACATGGGAAAGGAGACTCAGTAAAGCTAATGGGCTTTTTCAGGTAAGATTTGATCTAAAAATTGAGGGATAAAACTATTCAATGAGGCCACATGAAGTCTTCATTACCTTCAAAGTAAAACATCTTTTATCACCTAAGTCCCTTTCCTGCTCTGTGTGTGTATAGAGTCCATTCCCCATCAGCACTGGGGTGTAAAAATTCTCAGCTTAAAATCATTCTAGAAAAGAGTCTCAGCTTTTCAGGGAGCTTTTTTAAACTGCCTGTTCAAAAGGATTGCAACTGTTTATTTGTCACCACCCTGTAGTCAACAAAATGATAGGTTTTTGTGGAAATGTAGGAGTATGAGCTTTTTGAAGAAGAGACTGTGCATTTATGTCTACTCTGAAGGAGGACAAGGATGTCTCTGTGCTGGATACAGGGATTTGTAAATAAGGCTCCAGACAGTTTATCGGTATAAGCAAAGGAGCAAAGGCAAAGCTAGAAAGAGAAAGTGATATACAAGACAGGATTTTCTAGACTGGTGTGAACTTCAAATGGAAAGAGAAGAGGTTTTTTGTGTTTTATAGGACATGTCCCCACCAGCCTCAGCACAATAAAATGTGCTGGCTCCCAGCATTTCACAGCATTTGCTGGGCCAGCAAGACCTCGAGCTGTGCTCCGTGTGTCCAGCTGCTGCATGCATGCACACCGTGCCAGGCTCTGCAGGCACAGAGGCCCAGAGCTTGGAGGGCTGGGACTGAAGTTGGTATATTTTATATGCATACACATAACAGATACTCCAGGTACTACAAATATTAGATGATGTAATTATGTTACTTAGGACCATGCATCCAGACCGCTAGATTTATTAATATATTGTAGGTCTTGGTTTTATTTGGAAGGGAATTTATGTATCAAGCACTCTGAATAGTGGTATGTACTCAACTGCTATTGACTCCCAGCTAGTTGGAAGTAATTATATGATTTCTCAATAAGCATCAGAAGTCAGCCATAAAGTTCAATTATTTTGACATAAGAGATCAATAACAGGAATCTGAAGCAATTATAGGCCCATGATTCAGAAACTGCTTGACTAAAAACAATGACATGGTGACTCAATCCCTGACAGCTGCTCCAAGTTCAGCCGGTGGTGTGGCTCTTCACATCAAAGCACACATAATCAATGCTTTATGCTACTAACATAAGCTGTTATTATTTTGCATTTCCAGAGCACACCTCGCGCCATGGCCTGCCTCCTGGGCTGAGAACATCCTTTCCCAGAGTAATTCTGAATGTGATATTGAAATCTGTCATCATTGATATCTGTGAAAAGCACAGGAGATAACTGCGTACATTCACTTCTTTTAAATCAGTGTCAACGTGCTTAATTTAAATATTAATCAAACTTCTGAGTCAACAGGTTTCGTCACTGGAGCAAACAGAGCACTCTTCAAGTTTCCTGGACAGAGGACTATGAAGAAAGCAGAGCTTTATTTAGAAACAAGCAGAAAGATTGTGTGTAGACGAACACTTGAGCAGCATTGCCTATAAAAAAATACCTTATGTCTTTTAAACGTTGCATGTAATTCTGTTTTATATCCTTAAGAACTATAAATGAAATTGTTGGGTTTACACTAGTGTCATCACAATGGCAGTATGGTCCTTACCAGCCATCATAAAAGCACGTCTCATTTTCAAGTGTGGGCTCATTAACCGGACAGAAAGATCAAACTTCTTCAGTCTGTGCCTTAAGCAGTGGGGCTGTGTGCTGGTTGTGCTGTGGGGATTTCTCAAATTAGAGCTTTGCTCTGCTCTTTTCCCAAAGGCTGCTCCTGTAAGCACACATGCTCCTGCCCATGTGGAGTGCAAGGTCACTGCAGCAGCTCCTTGTTTCTCTGGAGCTCTCCTTGAGCAACCGTGCTGGGAAACTCCCAGGCTCGTTAAAGATAAAGCGTGCCAGCAACCCAAGCAGCCAGCCAGCTCCTCAAAGGAATCTCACAGGCTTGGCACTACTCGAGTCCTTTGTCCAGGGACAGAGCATTTGTTTCTTGAAACTGGAGCAACCAGCGTAACTCCTCAGCCAAACCAGGTCTCACTGCCTGGACTCCTTCCTGGCACCTCTGCCACCTCTTCCCAAGCCAAGGCTCATCTGCTCCCTGCAGGAGGCATTCCAAAACCAAACTCCTTTCTGGCCTTGCCCCAAAGAACCACTTACTCATAAACTTCCCCTGACCCTGGAGCACAAACAAGGCAGCAGAAATGAGATTTGGACTGCCTCTGTTAAAAGGAGGCAGTGCCTCCTGCCACTTGACATCAGTATGCAGGTTCAGTGCTATTCTGTGTTTTCTGCTATGGTGTTTGCTGTTTCATGAATATTCATATGTATTTTTTATTTTGGGAGTTGGTTGTATATTCTATTGGTGGGGAGGGGTTTGTTGCTAATTTGTAAAATTTGAGGTGAAGTCAAAAAGGTGAAATCCTTTGGTTTTTCCTTCTTGGGATCTGTGGAAAGCAACAGTGCTATTCTGTTTGTGTGAGCACCAAAATCCATCCTTTGAGAGACAACCAATTAGTCACAGGGAGATTTAAGTCTTGTTCCTTAAGGAAGGAGGCAATGTCAGGGCAGAAGGTGTCACCTTTGCCTGACCAACCTGAAGGGAGGGAGACTGTTACCACATCGACCAATCCATTTGTGTGACAGGGAAAGGATGCTGACTTTTCTAGGGTGGGAAATGTAATAAACTAAAAATATTCAAAGAGAAATCATCTCCAAGCAGCGCTAACATTTTCAGACAGCTCTCCCTTCCCGTGGCACAAATAACAGAGAGTATCAGCAACTAAGTGATGGGCAGTTATTTAATGAGTTAATCTCATTAGGATATTTTAACTCCCAGAAGAGACTCAACCCATTAGCTACATAAGAGCTTGGAAAAAAAAGCCTTTCAAAAGGACTGTAAAAACATGTTAAAAGGTGGTTAATACACTGTGGACTTAACTAGGCTGTCTGGCAGGAGAAAGAGCAAGAGGTTATTGCTGGTGAGCTCCTCTGTAAGCCCCACAGCCACTCCCCAAACCCACCAAGTAAAATCATTAACAATTTGGATTCTTGTTTCAAAGGTTAATTTTGCTATTCTGTACAATTCCACCTTGCTTTCCAAATATGAATTCTATAGTTTTACCTGATCTGGTTAGTCAAATCTGGAGTACTCTTACTTTGTATATGAAACAAACAACACCACCACCTCCCATAAATAGTTTTAAGTTACTTAACCTCACATTCTCCATAGTGATGGAATCCTTCTAACCCTTTCTCTTTTTTAAGTAGAACTTAATTAAAATAAATGCAGGCTGTGATTAACTGCACTAAAAACAACAGCAGTCTCATCTAGAACAGCATCTTGTCATTACTTTGATTTCAGTGGGACAACTTAGCTTTCACAATTGTACCTTTGCAATTTACGTTCTATAAAAGGTTTTGCTCTTTATATTTACTTATAAATATAAGTAAATATTATAAATTCTTATAAATTCTTCAGTAGAATTATTCAGATTGCTAAAGTGAGCAGTATTTGACCCTATAACATTAAATGAAAGGCATTAATAGCAGAACCTAGAGAATATCTTCCAGCAATAATTAAAACTCAGGAAATTTTTTTTCTATCATCATTGAAAATGTTCATTTTTCCATCACATTGAAATGTGGATACCTAATGCCTGATTATCCAGATCTGCTCCACAAAAGCAGACAAGAAATTTTTACCATATAATTGCTAATGCTAATTGCATTTAGTCTATGGTTTCAAAAGCAGTGATATGAAAGGTTCTGACTGTTTAGAGTATTGCAAAATGTAACTGGTAAGTAATGCATTTTCAAGAGTTTGGGGAACATTATTAAGGTTCATTTCCATGCTGCAGCTGCAGGACTTGGAATTATGAAAGTGAAGAAGCTGTAAAATTGAAAAGGTCAGTAATGACATTCATCTATTCCAGCTGTCAAATCAAGGGAATGTTAACAAAACTAGTCTCTGGTAGAAAAGCTAATTGTCTCCTTGTATTTTGGCTGCCCCAATACACATACTCTACTGTGGCTAATCCATAGGAAAGAACACAATGGAACAGTGTATAATTTTTTGAACAGGCCTCTTGTAAACAAATAAACCTAATTTCCCTAAATGAGCAAACTCTAATGATTCTATAACCTAAATTTGTCTACAAGGCAGCCAAAATTTTCAAGTTTAAAGAAAACAGTATGTGAATAAAATTCATATAATCCTGGAAGCTGAGTTTCCAGAGTGCTGAGAGTACAGGGCAAATTTAAAAATTTGCACTAATGCAGTCCTGAAAGCAGCATTTCTAAAATGTCTCCTACCAAGGCATGTTTTATTATAACAACACATAGAAAAGTTTCTTTCACAGATCAAATCTTTTCTAGATGACCTGGATTTAATGATCCCACAGTGAGAAGGACCTCGTCTTCGACAGCCCTTGCCCATGAGGTGAGAGAGTACAAATGGAACACACCTAAACACAAATCACCACTGGACACTGAGTCTAAGACCTTTTTATTGAATGACAGGCCCCTGCCATGGGCAGCAAGAGCCCTCATCAAGAAACAGTGAGAGCCTTGTGCTTTTTATGATGCACCAAATCCTGCCTTATTGAGAGAACGACATTCCTCAGCAACTGAGGCCAAAGAAAAGGGCCCCAGATCTATGGCATGCCACTCATTCAAGGGAATCCTGTGATTAATCTACACAATTTTATTGCAAGCCCCTCTGGCTATTTTCTATTGCTGCCTGGTTTTGTGTTCTCACTCCACATGCTGCAGCTGTTAGCAGAGGTTTATGCTACAAGGGGAACAGCCTCACATAGCCAGCACTCAGTGTGAGGACAGCATTCCCATTATATGCACCACCTCAGACTTTGATTTGTCCTGTTTTATGTAACACAAATGTGACAGAAACAATCCAGCTTGACCAATGACACCATCATATTAGGTCAGTATGTAGCTTTCTGGGTAACATGTTAAAAATCTTTCTGTTATCTGTCTCCTTTCCCATGCTGAAGTGTTGCAAAAGCCAGAAACAATACTGGCAATTCATGAAATATTCAGGTGTACAGTTGCAATTCTTTAATAAATGGAAGTGACCTTCAAAACAGACATCCCAAAGATTAAGAGAACTTCTCAAAAGATGGCATTTGTCACTAATCAATGACTTACACTTCCTAGCAATGAATACAAAAAAAAGACCTTTCAGAATTATTCGACTTTAAAAGCATATAATTCATAAAACCTACAGAAAAGAACATTAATGAGCTAGCAAAACAACAGATAGAAAACATCAAACAAGGAAATTGAAAGGATAAATCCCCTGTGCCTATCAGTCTCCATGTCTGGAGTGCTGGGAAGCCACTGGCACATCCATCTGCTGTTTCCAGGCCCTGGGTGATGCTGCCTGCACTAACTACATATCTTTTATTATGATATTGTACATCAAAATATTTATATCATTTTACAAATGGATTTCCTTTGTCACAGGCACACAGGTGTCTTGGCTCTAACTGGGTCACTGTGTGGGAACAGATGTAATCTCAGCAGAATACAGTGGGAAATCTGGGCTACATTAATGACTGATCCAATTACAGTGGAAATCTCTAGAAAACCCAGATTTATTAAGAACCTGGAGATAATTACAATGTACTTCTAGGGATGACCAGATGGACAAGCCAGTCTCCAACTCTTTAAGGGCAGTGGAGCTGAACAAGAGGTGCCTGTGCCATTGCCTACGTAGTTGGAGAAGTTCCCATTGTGAGGACGTGGTGAAAAAGCTGGAGGCTCCCTGCAGGCACCTGGGCAGAATGAGTCTAAACACATCCTAGGCCAGCAGCGTGGCTCACCTGCTGCTCTGAGGGCAGGGGGACAGAGGAAAAGGTTTCCAGGAAAGAATGTAGCAGGAATGAAGAAACCCCAGGCAGCTTTTTGTCCAAGGAGACTATTTACACAAAAGAGCTCCTCATGATTTAATATCAAGGCCTCTTGATGAGCTACATTTTCTGAGCTGGAAATGAGTGCCATCTCCCAGCAATGTCAGCTGGGAGTCAGCAATCTGATCTCACACTTAAACAAACCCAAAGCATCTTCCACAGAGCTGCACCCAAGAAAAGAGAATGAAATACACTTGAGAAATCTGAGTATAAACAGCTCTTTTTACCAATGCAAAGTAGATAAAATTTCATAGCAACCTCTGTGATCTTGATAACATGCTTCATCACAGGGGCCTGCCCTTGTCTCTAGTAACACTGCATCTGTGAGTAGTCCCATTAAGGTAACTTGCATCTAAGAGGATCGCTGACTTTTAGCATTTGGTTAATTAGGAACTTTGCTGACTCAAGGTCTTTTTTCAGCTAAATATTTTATCTAAGAAGATAAATTAAGTACTAGAAGATAATATTTCTTATTTCTAGTACTTCCTGCCAGCTTCAAACTAGTAAATATTTACGTTTCAGCCACTGATAGCTAATGTGACCTTTCTGTTGCACACTACACCCATGCTATACTTTCCTCTCAGTATTAACATTCTTTCTAGTCCATCTTTCATTAACAAGCAGTATTTAAATATATGCAAATTTCCTATTTTAGCTGATGTTTTAGGAACATTTTTAAGGTCACCTTGTTTGATCTATCACACAGACATAGCAAATTTATGCACCATATATCCTATCTCTACTTGTTTTTTACCTACATCTGTCTTCTCTGATTGCATTTGAATGGGGTTATTTTCTATTTTAAATAAAAGATTTATGCCTTAGCTGTCAGTTTGCCTTTATTTGAAAATTTAATTTTGTTTCCAGAAGTCTAGATTAAGTTATTAGGTTTAACTGTCCCTTGTGCGTTGCAGCAATAGCAGAAGTATATTTTCCCTGGTGAATAGAGAACATAAACAAAACACTCTCAACTTAAAAATAAAGAATGTTATTACTAAGACCAATATAACACAGTCCAGGATACAAAAACTGGTGGTGTCATTTTTAATAATGATGGTGAGGAATGGGAATTGACTAATAAATATGACAAATCACAAATCCAGCAGCCTCCAAAGCCTGGAAAATGCTTTGCAGGAAAGGCATGTTCCCCCAAAATAGCCCCTACACTTAGGCTACTGAATATCCTTTCATACCACAGCACCACTGGGACACACAACTTGATGCCTGATACTGAGGGGTTTATTTAAATGAGGCAGAAATGAGAATTAGCACCAGTGTTTCCAGTTAGTCAGAGGGCTATTTATTGATCCAGTGTGGTGTATCTCACCTTCAGTGTGACATCTCCTTTAGCATCTCTCAGCAGTGCTACATTGGTTCTATTTTCTCTCAAGCCCTGGAATTTTAGGGCTCTCCTAAAGCAATAAGCATGTCATTGCAGTTGCAGCCTGTGGCTGCTGCCTTGCAATGCCCAAACCAGCTGAGCTCTCTGGGGCAGGGCAGGGGGTGGTGTTCGGGGCAGTGTGATCTTATCAAATGTGTTCCCATGTTTTCAATCTTTTTCCCCATTTTCCATTTCTAGTGTACCTGGGCTTCTCACCAGTTCTGTCATCTTCTCTTCACTTGGTAACATCCCTATAGACCCAGTCAGAATCTGGTCTTAATCAACCTCTGCACCTCTTATAAACACTCAGACCCTATATCTTGTGATTCGGTGCTCTCAACAATGTGCAGTGTGAACAGAGAAAACAAAGAGCTGAAGGGTAAATATTTACCTGGCTATGTTAGTAAATCTTCAGTCACAAAGGGGAAACCTTGCCCTGATTCCCTTTTTTAAATACTGAACATCATGAAAACAGGTCTTTTGAGGAGAATGGAGGAATTCCTTGTACAAAGAAAACAAATGCATGCACATGATGCCTTCTGTCACTCACAAGTATCAGCTAAGGCTTGAATGGCAAATATGGCTTCAAAGTCTCCCTCTCTCCCAGTTCAGGACAATACAACAGCTGTAATGTAAGCAGTGATGAAGAACAGTGTGGCCACCTCCTGTTGAGGGAGGCAGGACAGGGCAAAGCTGAACCTCTTTGGAAACCTTCAGTCAATGCACCTGTATGCATAAGGTGCTATCAAATGCAAGCAATCCCAGCAGTAACAAGTTAATCTTGACTTCAGCCCGTAAAAATTAAGTGAAAATACCACAAGGCACTATGTCCAGGCAGATACCATCATCAACATGAAAGATGAACCTTCCTAAGGATTTTCCTGGAAAATCTTGTCAGCTCAGAAATACTCTAAGATACACATTCTGGACACGGTTATGAATAAGAGCCTCCTGCTGCCACATCCTGGTAAAGAATTCCCACAACCTGTATGACAATACTGTGGCACAGGAGGACCACACCAGTGGGGCACTGGGCAGGGAACCATCCAGGCTCACTCTCACCTGCTCTCTTGATAGTAGGTCCCTTTGCTAGGTGCATGAGCCAACCGCTTCTGCTCCGACAGCAAAAATTCACCAAGGATGCATTACATTAACCCCTATGCTAATGACCTTTCAAAACATCATACAAGAAAAAAGTAAAAGGCTAAGACCTGCAAGGAAGTAAACTCTGCACTACACACTAAGTAGAATATATTATCATGACAATTACTTTGTTACAGAAAGCACCTTCAAATACCAAATAAATTGCACAAATCACTGCACTAATGCAGCTGAGAAGACTGCTCCTCCTCTCTTTGATTTAACAAGTAATTAATGAATACATAAACCCTGAACAAAACTTTAATCTATCCCAGTGTCAAATAATTAATCATTCGTTCCACGTTTAATCCTGTTCTGATAAAGGTAATTAATATTTCACCATGACACTGCAGAATAGAACAGTACCTGGGAGCAGAGAAGGCAGCCTTCCATTTCTCCTTTGTTGTAATTCTGAAGTGATAGGTGCTTGCTCCCACTGACAGCTAATCCAGAACACAGTGTTCACCCACAGCTGTAAATTAAGGTTTATGCTTGTCATCTATTGTGATTGTAATGAAGCTTTTCTTGTTCTAACCAATTATTTTAAAACAAACAAACAATAATAAACCAAAAGCCAACAATATGAAAAATAAGTCACCTGAACTTGGTCAATCATTTTTCTGACCTGACAGCATTTGGGAAACCAGAGCTTGCACAAATGTTTTGGCCTATACAATGTCACTGAACGTATGCCAGGGATGTGGATAGAGAACAAAGCATGTGCAGATTGTCTGCTTCTGTCCACAGAGAGCTGTGCTGTGAGAAAAAGCAACTGGATGAAGATTTAAGTCCTAATTTTTCTGCGGGAAAACACTGACATCTTTTTTGAAAGCTTGAAGGCTAATCAAGAAATGTGTTTGATGTGCACAAAATTAAATTGAAGGAAACCCTATGTTGATTTTTCTCAGGGTGACACATCTCAGGTATCCACATATTTCAGCTAAGAGTTTCACAAGGAAGGTTCTATAAGAAACAAATTGCCTTGGGATCCTTCTACCCAATTACTCAGAAATAGAGAGGCATACCTTCAGAGTCATCTTCTTGCTCAGCATTCTCCAGTAGGGCCACAAATCCTTCTCCCTAAACAAATGCTGAATATCCTGTCACAATTTATTCTCTTTCAAATGTAAGAAAAAAAACCTAAACCCAAACCCTTAATTGAGAATACCAATTGTACTGACACGTTTTTACAAGAAATCCAGCTTGTGACACAAACCCCTCCCAGAGTCATGTAGTGATGCTCACACAAAGGCAGCTGTAACATCTCCTTTTCCTAATGTGCAATATCATGCTACTATCCCAGCTATCATTAATCTAATTCTCCATTATGTCCCAAATTAGTAAGAAGAAAACTTTCAGGCAGGGGGCTTTGGTGGAGTAGGACTAAATAAACCCATTTGAAACCAGGCAGTTTTAATTTTGGGACCTGTCAAGAGCTATTTTATCTGCAGACTAATTTGCACACCTGATAGTAGCTTATCTGAGGTGACTGATATTTTTAACACCCAGATAGCTATTCTAGCCAATTATGTTGGACAGCATTTGCACAGTTACAGAGCACTTTGATTTAGGATCACAGTTCTATGAGCTGAGATGGATGTCAAAAGACTCTGTTTTCCATTAGCTCTAAATACTTTGAAGATGCACCTAACTTCTCACTGCTTGAATAGAATCTACAGCTGCTAGGAACCTGAGTCATACTCCTTTCTCAGAGCATTTCTCAATACTAAAATAAAACCGAAGTATCTGGTCAAGTGCTGGTTTTAGGTTTATAAGGAACACCTGACCTGATTAGGGGCGATGAATCATTGAGGCAAATGTCCTGCTCCTGGCAGCAGCCAGCACCAGAAGCTTCAAAAGGAACACTCTGGCCCCACAATAAAGCCTTAGCAATAGATTTTAATGTTGTGTTTCTTGACTGAGTCAACAGTTCTTTTGCACAGGAGACAACTTAAAAACTGATTGTCTATGCCATATCTTTAACTGGTGCTTGCAGCAGTGGGTGATATTTATACCCTTGTACCAATAGTCACACGGATTTGTTGGCCAGCTGCTGCACTGTCACTTCATTTCTGACTCCCACAAGGAAACCTTTTCCATATTCATGAACACTGCATTAATTTCTAAGATCCTGGAAACCCTCACTGAAGCCGTGTGTTATAATCCAATTGATTTTTTTATTGCTTAAGATCAACAAAGCCTTAATTCACTGCAGGAACCGTGTCATGTGATATTTTGTATACATGCACACATAACATTATATCTTTGCTATCACTTGGATTTTATTTCTACTCATTTATGCTAATTATTTTAAATGGGAAGGATTAAATTATTGATATATGTAAATGTACCATGCTACATTAGATTTGATGAGATTGCATTAGGAAGGGTTACTCTTGTAGAAAAAAACATATTTCTACTCTATAAGAAAACCAATGCTAAATTGCAGTCAGCCAAGGCTAGACCCATTCATGCTAATATGACCTTCAATTAGTGAAGCAGACATCTCAAGACCCAGCTATTTTATCAGACACACAGCATAGGATGAGGAAATGTTGGTATCCTTGAAAAATTCTACTTTGAGGTGACCTTCTACTTAGCCAGGCTCATTATGCAAAACAAAAATAATTGTGCATCTTCTTCCTAGTCTCACTTAAGAAGGTTTTTGGCAAATTTCAAATGACAAATAATGATTTAACCCATAGATTTATGCTAATACATAGCAGCTCAGGCAGCACATGCATCCTGTACAATTCCCCAGAGACACTGGTTTACAGTGTTTTCTTTTACTTAGCAGCAACAGATATAAGCTTTAAAAAAAACCACTACACATCTACTTGGGTCCAGATTTTTAAAGTAGTAAATACCATTGTGACATCCTTAAATAGCAAAGAACTCGGTGGTCCCCCACAATAGTTTTCTCACTGCAAATAGTTGCAAAGTTATGCTGAAAATCTGGCTGACTTCAGTGCTTAAGTAGTTCAGATTTCTTTCATTCTTATTCAGAAATATGGCACCTTTGACATGGCAAACAAGTGAATATATATCATATTCAACTTGTAAGCTATAATATACTCAAAGGCTTTTAAGGCTACTGAAAATATGTTTATTCTTGTCAGAAGGAAAATCAATGAAATCACCATGTAGAATATTCTCTAATTTTTATATGAGCCTTTTCAGCAACACACTGTGGGCAGCAAAGGAGTTCCATACAATGTTTATTTAAGGAACAGTCACATTTCTTTTAAATTAGGTATTGGAATACAGAGAATTAAATTAGAGAAAGATGTTTAAGTGCCTAAATAGGAACAACAAACACAGGTAAAAGATTTTAAGGTTAATGGAAAGCTGACTGTTAGGAAGCAACCACCACGACTATGAAGAGCACAAAGTCCATGAGTCTGGAAAGGATGGTAAATCTTCATAAGACCATTGAAGAGAAAAACTGGTCAGATAAAGGGGGGCTTCCCAAAAAGGTCAAAGAATTGGCAGGAATGGAGGGGAATATGTAATGAGACACAGCTGGTATATATTGCCATTACTTATTGAAGCCAGGTGAGCCATAACAACCTAGATAATAGCTAAGGATTTGGCTGTGCAAAGCCATAGACAGGATGAGATAATAGACAGGTACAATGGGATCATGTTCTATTCTTGGTACAGGAGAGAGAATCTGAATAAACTTTCTTGTACAATATCTATACAATTCCCTTTAGTTTGCTGTCATATTCTGAGCACTGAAATATGTCACAATAGTTACTTTTTTTCTTTCCAAACTTGTCTTCTCTTCTGAAACTATTTTATATGTATTAGTCTTTGGCTGTGCCTGTCATCATGTGAATATATATATATATATATATATATATATATATATATATATGTATATACACACACATATTTTTCCATCATTTCTCCAATCAGATGAGGATGGAGACATTCCCAAGTCTTTCAGGATTCTCATGCAGGTCTTAGACAAGTGGTTTTGTTTGTCTGTTTGTTGTTTTTTTCTGGTTTGGCTTTTTTGCAGGGGAGAGGATGGGACAACTTTTGTTGATTGGTTGGAGTCGGGGTGGGGGTTCTTTATTTGTTTGAGTTTATTTCCTTTAGCTCTTTATTTGTCATTTTCTGCTTAGTTATTTGAAAACAAAGAAAGTTTTGAGCACAGCGTTATGGAGGTGGGCTTAGCCAAACTGTTAGGCACGCAGTCTGCTAGTTTTGAGTGGTTCTTAATATTGCGCAGTTTCTTTTTCCCTAAACGAGATTAACAACCAGAGAAACGAGTCCTTGGAAATACTCTTGGTTTTGCCCCCTCTTTTGCGTGAACCAAGGCTAACAGGCAGCCCGGGAAATGCCCCTTTTGGCCAGGCTGGGAGATCCCCGGGCTGGAAGATCCCTCTTTCCCCGGCTGGGGGGATCCCCCTTTACTCTCCTAAGAGATTCCCTTTCCTCCTGCCTGGGGGATCCCTCCTTTCCCCGTTCCCGCTCCGTCCCGGGGCCCGGTGCAGCAGGCAGCCCGGGGATGCCCGTTTCCCCGTTTCCCGTTCCCGCTGTGTCCCGGTGCAGTAGGCAGCCCGGGGATCCCCGTTTCCCGTTCCCGCTGTGTCCCGGTGCAGTAGGCAGCCCGGGGATCCCCGTTTCCCCGTTTCCCGTTCCCGCCGTGTCCCGGTGCAGTAGGCAGCCCGGGGATGCCCGTTTCCCGTTCCCGCCGTGTCCCGGTGCAGCAGGCAGCCCGGGGATGCCCGTTTCCCCGTTTCCCGTTCCCGCCGTGTCCCGGTGCAGTAGGCAGCCCGGGGATCCCCGTTTCCCCGTTTCCCGTTCCCGCCGTGTCCCGGTGCAGTAGGCAGCCCGGGGATCCCCGTTTCCCCGTTTCCCGTTCCCGCCGTGTCCCGGTGCAGCAGGCAGCCCGGCGATCCCCGTTTCCCCGCTTCCCGTTCCCGCCGTGTCCCGGTGCAGCAGGCAGCCCGGCGATCCCCGTTTCCCCGTTTCCCGTTCCCGCCGTGTCCCGTTTCCCGGCGCAGCGCTCTGCGGGCCGGGGCGCGGCGGTTCCTGCAGCAGCAGCGCCACCTGCTGTCCCTTCCCGGCGCTGCTCCGGCCGCCGCCGTGCCTGCCCCGCGCCGGAGTTTCTCACCCAAGTGTCCAAATAAAAGCAAAGAAATGTTTTATTTTATTGTACCTTTTTTTTCTCTTTTCTTTCTTTTTTTTTTTTTTTCTTAATCGGGGGACAGGCCGATCCCTCACCGTACCCTGCAAAGCTCCTGCTGGCCGCGCGGGTCAGTAACATTTACGTGACATTTTCCAGCAGAGCAGTTGTAAAATCCTCACTTTCTCCACATTAGTGGAAAAGGATAAAACCAACAAAGGAGGAAGCCTGGTACGATTCTGATTAAGTGCAGCCACTAAGGTAAACACTGAAGTGGAAGCTGTCAACTTGCTCCCCAGAAACATCCCCAACACTTCTGTTTGAGCATCTCAAGGGTGGTAGGGCTGTGGTACAGGTAGGGCAGCAGACCAGGACAGCATATTAACAAATGTGTGGCTGCATTTTTTTCAACATCGTTTCTAGATCTTGTCTTTAAAGGAATAACTCATCCAAGGTCATGTTCTGTCAATAGTTTAATTTACAACCAATTAAGCCACATTCACTGGTAATTTCACATGCACACACACAATTTGCTTGCTTGTATTAGTGGGAATGTGTTTAGGGGGGGGTTTAAGAGGAACTCTTTTTTTCTCTTCACCACTGTTTGATAGTAGTCCTTCTGATGGCTTACAGAGCAGTGGTGGCCCACAAGAGCAGAACCTGAGAGACAGCCCCACAGATGAAAGCTGCAGGGATCTTTCATCTATTAAATATTTGATTTATTTGATGGGGGCCGTTACTTGCTCTTGGCATTGCTCTTTTTTGTTATTGTTGTTGTGGTCGAGGTTTTGGGGGGTTTTTTGGCTCTTTTTTTTAGATTTAGCTTGTTCTCATAACATCTGTAGTACATTATTTTTTGTATAAAAACAAAATCATACTTTGTACACAGGTAGTGAAAGCACTGATCTACTAGTGCAAGCATTTCTCAAAGTAGTTGGGTTCATTCTGGCAATGTACTGTATCAAAGCTGTATTTTACCCACAGCCACACAAACTGTGAGCTGTTATGGAGGAATAATTATTTTTCATATTAAAATGTGGCTCATTTAAAATGGCAGTTCATTGTATCCATTAAACATTACCTAATCTTCAGGCTGGAATCAAGACTGCTTTCAGACAGTATTCAGCTTGCTACTGAAATGATTTAAATAGATCTAGTGGAACACTGTAAATATGATCAAGGCAAAAAGCCAGTCAATAAAACTGTCAGTTTTCCCCTAATAAAGGAGGAAGGCCTTTACTATTTCTTTGTAGCAGACAGTTTATTGTCCAGCTGTATGCAATGGCTTCAGGACATCTGGCCACTTAATCATTGAGTATCAAGTCCAGAACACCAAAGGAGCCATAAGCAAAATAATCAGTGGTCTAATTCACTTCTGTACTAAAGACCCTGCACACAGCTCTGACATCAACAGACTGTATGTTCTCGGTCTAAAATGCATTTTAACATTCCTGGAAGCTGTCAGAACACAACAAAGAGCTTGATGAAAAGACAAGTATGTCTAAAAACCTCCTACTGCCCAGGCTAGGTCATACTATTTATACAGTGGAGCATGAGTCTGAAAATGCAGGAGCACCTTGAACCAGCCTGGAGCTGCTGGGCCTTGTCCCAGTGCCTGCCTTAAGCCAGCTGGAAGCATCAAGAGCATCACTGCTCGCAGCTGGGAGGCAGAACAAGCCCCTCAGCTGAGACCGGGTGGCTGTTAGCTGTTCTGCTTTGAAACAAGGTACCTTTGACCTAATCCAGAGGTTTATAGGATGGGCTCAAGACTAAGCCAAAATGGTGTGGCTAATGCTTGGTGCTGCTGGTAAGGCAGTGACATTCTTTGCTCTAGTCACCCTAAAAGCAGCTCCTGCCCAGACTGAAACATCCCCCAAATTACATAACCAACTGAACCAGCTGCTTCCCCCTGCAAACCCCTCTGTAAGGCCTCAGGTAATCCTGTCCACATTGAAATCCCCTTGCTTTAGCAAACACATCAATCTCTCACTTTCATCGCTACAGATTAAGGCTTAAAAATACACTTGATATCTGCATTTTCTCATTCATTCAACAGAGTTAAATTTCAATATATTGATATGAGCTGTAAGGCTTATGTTGTTCAGGGTGCAAAGCATGTGGATTTCATAGTCCCAAGTGCACAGTTTTGGTCTGACTGCAGCTACAGAAGCTGCTGTGGAAGCCCACAGGCACCTGATGCAGAATAGACTGAGAGGCCATGTTGGTGGGCAGTGCTGGCCTAGCTGTGTGTTTCCACTTCTGAAAGTGATCCTGCATCCTGTGCTTTAACTTCCTCCAGGATGGTTCTGGAAAGTGATTACACATCCTGATGGTACCTGCCCTCATCCCCACTTTGTCCGGAAGCATTGTTTTTCCCTGTCTGATGAGTCTAATAGGGACCTGTGTTATCTCACAAACAGGATGGATTTGGAAAGTCAAGAGGCTCAAGTGATCTTCTCCCCACACCTGTGCACCCAGAGGGTCACTCACAAAGAGGCTGGGCTAGCACAGACTGAGTTTGCTGAAGAGCTGGCAGGAAGTAGTAACCAGCCCATTTGTTTAGCTGTGGTAGAAAATGGTCACAAAACCCCCAGGCACCCTCAGACTGTGGAGGTTTGAAAGATAGGAAGGAAACATTAACAGATTACATAAAGGAGGGACACAAGAGAAGGACACAGGGAGTAAAGGGTGAAAAAAAAGAACCAATGCCAAATATCCCTTATTTACAGGTGCATTCCTTCTCTACTGAAATACAGAGCTGTCCTCTATTACCTACCATTCTCTTTGTGCTTGTTCAGTTGTGGAGAAATCTGTCTGCTGAAATGAAACACCTCATCCCAGAAATGAGGTAGCTGCTAAGTGAGAGCACTGGCTTCACACAGTCATCAAGGCAAACGCCTTAGGACTGAGCTGTTCGACCTGCAATGGAAAACAATTCTGGTTTTTTCTTCCCACTGGGCATAAGTCTTCCCTGTCTCTCTATTGTGCTAGTGAAAGCAAATTTCACTGGAAACTGAATCTATTTACAAATATTTTGACAGACTGAGACAGTTGTTCAGGAAAAAAATGATTAAATGTATGCAGATAAAATATAGTGTCATGTGAACAGCTGCTGCACAGACCCACAGCCTGCGTGGATGAAATTTTATTTATGCTTTTTAAAGGCTATGTGGGTGTCCATGAAAAACAGAAACAAGGAGAACATAACTCCTGTTGGTGATAAATTAGAGAAAAATCTCAGATGATTAATCCTCCAAAATGTGCAGTCTTGACTTTTTTTTTTTAAAACTTTTTGGCAGGAAGATATACATGCAAAATTGTACCAGCACTGCTCTTGTATACACTCACACGTCCTATTCCATAGATCTCATCGGCAACTCCCTTTGAGGCTGTCTCAGTTCCTGACTGGAACAGGTCATTATGTGTGTGCCTCAATCCATCATTTCTGAAGTATCCTGCAAAGAGATTGCCATTAGAAGCCAGTGCAGTGAAACCAACTATCTTCCATCTAGAGCATGACTTGCAATTTTTTATCACATCTTATTTTTCTATTTCTAACATTATATTACCTATCTATATTGTTACTTTTCTGTAGGGAACAGATTATGCTGTAGCTGTTTTTCCTGTACCAATTACCACTATTTTAAGACTGTGTAGAGATATCTGCAAATAAACATTAGCTGGAAGTTCCTGATGCTTTCCCCTGACACTGTCATTGGAACATTATGACCATAAATGCCCTTGCCTATAGCAGTTATAATTGATTTTGTTTCAAATTCTGGACACCTGAGCCATGAAACACTCAAAGTGTTCCAAATACCAGGATCAGTCTATAAACAAAGGGCAACAAATTTCAGATGCAGCTGTTGCACGGAGTGACATGAACAGACAAACTGCTTCTCCATAAATGCCAGCACCTGCTGCAACCTGTCTTGCCCAGCACTACATAGAGTACTCACAGTCTGCACAAGGCTGTGATCCTGACTGCAAACACACAGACTTCTTCACCTTTACAGAACCTGAGATACATGTTTTGACATCCAAATTCACGTCCTCAATACAACACTAGAAAACAAAACATCAGTGGGGGAAAAATAATTCAAAGCGCCTTGCTCTCTGGGAGTTCAAATAACCTTTTCATACAGTAAGACTGCAACACCCAGATAAAAACATGCTAGTTCAGCTGGATCTCCACTTAGGAAAGGGAAGTGCAGGGTGCTCAGACAGCAGCCATGAAGCAGCCTTGCACAGTCAGAGCCACTCTGCACATGAGCTCCCCCCAGCAGGACGCAACCCTGCGATGGCAGAGCAAGCTCAGCACGTCTGCTGGCTCCTGCCCAGCCCCAGCCAGCAGGGCAGATGCTATTCTAGAGCCTCACAGTGCCAAACCAGCTCCTGCTCTCACACAATCAGCCACTACTCCTAAACAAGAAGCCCCACAGAACCCAGCATGAGGTCATAAAGAACTTAGAGTTGAAGGGGATATGCTCACCCAAAGGTAAATCTTGCAAGGATATCTTGGAATAATGCTGAGGGTTTGAAAGAGTGAACCACCACACAGGAAAAAAGTGATAATAGAAATAATCTATAAATGCTGTATTCAAATGTACAAGATGTCTCCAGCTGTTTATCATTCTTTGAGCACTTCTCTTGTCAAATCCTACTTTGCAACTGATGAAAAAAAATACCCACAGTGTTTCATAATGACATGGCACAGATACTTAAAGGCTGCTGATGAATAAGGAGGCCTTGAAAACTGCTATGACCATGCTGTTCTTTGTTTGCCACATAAGAAAACAAATGCCAAATCTCTTCATTCAGGGTCTTCTATTCATCAATCTGAAAAAAAAATACAGGAAAAAGACTGGCACTAGAAATAACACTGTGTTGAAAATTATTCTCAAGGCCAGTGCCAGCTTACTGGGGAGCTGATGCTCATGAAATAGTATCCCAGATTGCCACCATGCACTGTTCAGGGGACAAGAGCTACTTGGCTCAAATTTTCTTTTACCTTGAAAATTTGGTGAGCAGTAGCTGAGCATGCACTTAAGAAATCCACTCATAGCATTGGCCACCAACAGCTGGATTATATCTTTGTATTGTTTGTCTTTTGAAACTGTGGTGCATTTGCTGACCCCTGATTAAAAAGCATTTTTGGACAAGGGTCAAAAGACAAAAAATACCTACATATCCACACAGAACGATAGGAAAACCTGTCACATCACAGCAAGGAGAACAAAGGCAACAACAACTGCCTGCATACCTTGGGAAGCTGACACTATACCAGCAGATACTAGTGTCCGCCAGGTATGAGGATGGGGCTCAGGAACTCTCAGAGCTCTGTGAACCACAAAGCAGAGTTCACCATCTGGCCCCTTGAGAGGAAAATACTGCAACTTCTAACTTTGCACTAACACTTTCAAGTTAATTTTAGAAAGAAAAGCAGGTGCATTTACCACAAAATTTCTTCATGATAAAATGTATTCCAACTTTATGAAGAAGTTTATACCACTGTTAATTACGATGAATAGTTTCAGGAGATTGTGAGAAAAATAACGTCTATACTCATAAAACTTGATGACAAAATCTGATGTGTTAGAGAGAAAAGTGATTACTCTAATGCATTATAATGCTTGATACATAGTCTCACAGCTCTCCCCTGCTGTGTTTTGTAAAAACTATGAAGTCAACAAAGCACTGATAAAGAAACAAATTAAAGGTAAGATTCACATGATTCATATTTCAATAGAGAGGAATTAAAATAGATAATGGCTCTCAGACAAAGAAGACAAAACAGCATTTCATAGCATTTCGTCCCTGACCCCATTAGAACTTTGTCATTCTGCAGGTCTATCCTTCTCTAATTAGTACATACATTAACTGTTAAGTCACCTGACTTCAATTTATGATTTATGTCTACAACATAAAAACTTGGTACTGTATTTGAAAAATATTACATCCCTGCTTTAAACTGTTTGATGAATGTTTGAGAATCTCTATCTTTTATCAGAAAACTGCATTCTTAGCAAGCCTGAACAGTTGTCCTTAAGCTCCTCCTCATCTGATGAAACAGCTAAGTGACCTCATTGAAAATTTCTTTCCATGGACTATTTTCATCTGCATCCTTCCAAACTCTTCTCTCTCAATTTCAAAGAAGCCAGAAACTGAAGAAGTGCTTAAAGGAGTAGATGAAAAGCAGAATGTGACCATATTAGCAATGCAGCACAGCAAGAGGAGTCACATCTGTAGCTCTTTGTTTCTGGTAACACAATGCACCTGCCCCGCTGACGGCAGCAGCGCCTCGCCAAAGCTGCAGCGGCACCAACAGCCTTCAGTGGGACACAAAAGCACAAACACTTCTGTGGGAGACCTTGATAGTGCTGCCCAGGAGCCCAGGCTTTGCCTGCCATGAGGAACAGCTTGCTGCTTTTCTGTACAACCCAAATATTCAGGGCTACCAGCTGCTGATAAGCATTTGCCGAAGATATCCATGTCATTATTTAGGCAAGACACTGGAAATGCCAAAGTAAACATTTCAAGGGCCTTTCTGAGCTGACTCTTCATAATTATGGCTAGATATATTTAAAAAGTCGTAATTGTGCTTAAACATATAATTTTTTATATAGAATCCTGAGCCTAGTTGTACCTTTTATTTCTCCTGCGGTCAGCATAACAAACCAGGATACATTTTAACTTAGTTCACTGCGCCTGCATCCATGGCTTGACTACAGGATTCTGCTGAATATGTTCTGCATTGCTTAGCTGGGCACAAAAGAGAATAGTTGTCCAGAATGTGGTCTCCTACTCCAAGGTAAACACCAAAACCTGATTTTAGTAAATATTTGTACTGTGTTGTACCTGTTGAGTATATGATCTGTGTTAGGCAAATGAGCTGCCCCATGGCACTATCTTCATGGACTGTTTGCAGTTCTATAAAGCTCTCATCACATCTACTCACTAAAATAATTTGGGATATTGAATATCAGAAAGGGCTCTGCAATGCAAACAAGTCCAATCTCCATTGTGCTGCTTGTACAGTTAGACAGCTACAAGAACACTTAAAGGAATTAAACTGAGCATGAGCAGGTGCTCTGTCTTTGCCTTTTGTGCTGAGTACTGACTATGAGGTGTGCACATGATCTTGGGATAAAACACAGAAACCTGAAACTCTCACAGGCAACTAGCAACTGGAGGCAGCAGCTTTGATGCATCATTATTTTCCGTTGCAAAGGGAAAACCTTACGTAATTGCGCAGTGATGTCACTTTGGCGACACAGGCACTTCCTTTCCTCACACTATATCTCTTCCTGGACCTTTCAGACTAATTTCTAAAAAATAATAAATTAATGGCAAAGTCACCTTCCCCTGCTTGCCCCATCTCTTTCATGCAGTGAAGTCCTAAAATTAGCCAAAGGAAAAATTGCTGTCAGAAAGGAAGGAAGCCAGGTGTAGAGCAGGGGACACTTCACGGGGCAGCCTGCTGCAGGTCCTGGGGTTTCCTCTGGCTCTCCTGCCAGGACTCCCTGGTGACAGCAGCACTCTCTCATCTGTAGGAACTGAACTGAGAGCTTGGCTGGGGACAGCAAAATGAGTCTCTCAGTCAAACACTGCTGAGAAAGTGGGGTGGATGACTTCTCTGCAAACATGTTCCCTGGCCCAGGCTGCCCATGGGAGAGTCCACTCACCCCTGCTCACTAAGCAAGTATATAGCCCTCCCAAATAGCACCTCCATCCCAATCTTCTGATGGAAAGGAACAGAAAATTTAGAGAACTACAGTTCAGCTGGAGCCTTATGTCCTCTCTCCTCAAGGCTTGCCAGTGACTTTAACAGCCAGCTAAAGACAGTTGTGTTTCTGGGAAGACCTGTGGTGATACATACCAGCAGGAGAGGGCCTGCAGTACTCCAAATTCTGGAAAACAGATGCCCAATCCAAAAAGTAACTGCAACACTTTTAGAGTCAATGTTCAAGTGCCAAACGAGAAATGATGGATGATTTCTCTGCAATGATATCTCTTTTCCAGATACAAAGAGGGCACTACTATTTTCTCCCTGAACAATGAACTATTTTGTGCAGGAAAAGAATCCCTCACTGCTCCTATGAATCACATTGTCAAGAATCACAGAGAAAAGGAAACAGACTCTTAATTTAAAAAAAAAAAAAAAAAAAAAAAAAAAAAAGATTTCTGATACTTGGAATCTGTAGGTGGCTGGTGCAAAAAGCCACACAAGAAACTAAGTATCAGATGACCAAAGCAAGCAGGGGGATACAATGGCATGCTGGTGTGCTCATATCCAACTGCCTGAAAGGCAAATCTTGAATTTCCACAAGATATTCTACCTTGTGCATTCTTGCTGAGGAAAAGAGACACTTGCCATTATCTATATGTAGATGTAACCCTCCACCTCTCAGTGGAGACAGTGCTGCAGGAGGGAAGTAACCAGCCCTGTTGGTGGGGTAAAAAGAAGAGCTTTTGCTCCCACAGCCCAGATCTCCATGTGCAAATCTATTTCTGGTTCAGAATCCTTTACCCTGCAGATGATAAAGAACAGAGCAGCAAAGGATAAAGAACTTCAATGGCAACAAACAAAATACACAAGGACTCTGTCCTCAATATTCAGGTCAGAATCTAACTCTGCCCAAAGTTCAGCAACATTCAGCTCTAGGGTTTTCTTCAAGGCCAAATCTGGGAAAAGGAGAGAATGAATGATCTCATTATGTGTGTCCATTGCATGGAAAAACCTCTTCAACACACCATGTGAAACGCTTTGTATTTTAGAAATCTATCAACCAGATCTAGTGCACATTGAAGTTAACAGAAAGCTTCCCACAGGCTTTACTGGGCTTTGGTTTAGGTTACATGTTTTAATTCTTTTTTTTCCTACAACAGAGAAGCACAGTAAATTATAGAGGTTCTCCTTGCTCTGTTCCCCTCCAGGCTACAGGCAGCATGCACAGAAGCTTCTCTCCATCTTCTTCCATGTTCATCTTTGATGAGGGCTCCATTAAACTCTCCCAGTTGTTACTGCTCAGAAGGATTTAATGACTGGTGTTCAACCCTGATAGCACTTAATGATAGCATTTATGTAAGGAATTTATGCTAAAATGGTTTTATGGCTTGCATGAGAATGTAGGAGCAATAATAATAATAAACCAGACCCAATGTGTTTTTAAATTAAAACTCTAAGGCAAACATCACTACTCTTAACAGTTAAGACATGTGAAAATACAATCTTGAATCATAAGCTCTCATAACATCATTTTCACAATTAGAATTCAGAGATTAACAAAAGCCATTTTTCTGTGCTTATTGTTACAGAGATTATAGAGAAATAAATGCGCTGTTTAATTTTTTGGTAAGTTTTAGTGAATACCAGAAGAAATCAATGCAAGCAGTGTTCTGTTATCAAACCTCAACCTTTCCAAACTTTTGTGTAACACCCTGGGGACCATGACTCCTGAATGTATGCAATCAAGCATTTTAAAAGGCCAAATACCAAAACTTTGGTGATTAAATACCCTACTTAACCCTTGGAGAAGCATTTAACATATGCTTCTTCAGGGGCATGATACATTAATTTTATATTATCACATCCATAGCATGTTGTATCACTTTTAAGCAGCGTCCCCTAATGTATACAATTACCAGAGAGAAACCCTGAAAATGAGAACTGATGTTTGCTGGGAGGAGACATCAGAAAGATCATTTACTGTTTTACAGTGCAGTAGATGGATGACCAATGAAAGCATCCATTTCAAGGTAGTTTCTTCTTTTACAACTGAAAGGTTTCATTGCCTTGCATGAGGCACTCAGTTAAAAAAACATGCAGTCAGTTCTTCATGACGACGCATTAAACAAGGTTTGATGTTTTGTTTGTTTGTGTTTTAAAGCATTTGAGCATTACCAGGTTTCTAAGGCAGAGATAGAAAAAGTTTGTTTCTGAGTCATATTTTCAGGGAAGAAGCAGAGACAGCTCCTTTGTTTTCTTAATGTCACAAAGTTTAGTATGATTAAAATGTAAAAGTGCTTCAAGTAGTCCCATAAAGCACGTCCAGTCTCATCAGCATTAGAAACATTGCTCAAATCAAACTTATTTAGTTGTCCTCATGCAACTCTTTCCAGCCCATCTCTCAGTGATCTCTTCAGCACCATGGGACATGCTATCAGCTCTGTTCCATGTTTTGACCATTTTCAAAAACCTCTTGCCAACACTCCCTTGCTTAAAATTCATCTCTACCCAACTGCTCAACCAAATGCTGCCTTCCCTCTCCTGCTCCATCTCATCTGCCACCGTCCCCACTCTTTTCCTCCTGCTCAGGGCTGCTGCCACAGCTGTTCATCAGCCAGGGAGCAGCACCGCTGAATTTTGCAGGAGAAGAGCAAGTGCAGCCCCTCGCTTTGTTAAGAGACCCTCTGCATTATTTGTTTCAGAGGCAGCCACCTTCACTCTCAGATTTCTAAATGGGAGAGGGGAATTAGGCAAGCAGGCAGGCAGATGCCTGTGTAAAAAGCCCATTCTTATAAATAAATCTCCCAGATTTTAGTTTACAAAGTAGATTAATAATGCAACTACCAGATAGAATTCAGGGAAATTTTGAACAATGCTTTACAAAAATAAGGTAATTAATCCTGTAGCATATGAAAACACCGTCTCAGTATTAATGAGTGACTCTCACCTTGGCAACAGGAAGAAGTAAGAAGTATTTTTTTTTCATTTTGAACACTCCAGATTCCCATAAATGTGGACTACCACACTCCCTAGCCACTGGCAAGGTTTTTGCCTTCTAAACATCGAAGCATCTGCGAGGTACTTAAGGATTTATTCACAGGCTGCCACGATGAGGCAGTAGTAAGTTGTGGTGAATTCAGCATTTAAAGCGCAAATTATGCTGCTGAAGTGCTAATTAGTGCTAATTTGACTTGGCCCATTTTGGACCTCTAACAATCACAGCTCTTCAAAAGCAAGCAGGTCTGGCATGTGCACATCTAAGGAAAATTTCCACCTCTCCATTTCCCTATTATGATATTTCTAAGGCAAAATATTAAGAAATTTAAAATATCTGTGTTTTCCTAAAGCAGTAGCCCAGTCTAGCTGCTGCTACAGATTGATTTCTAGAAGAGACTGTTATAATACATTTGGCTTAATGAGGATTGTCAAAAGTATTAGAGCAAAGCTAGGAAGAAAACATGTCACTGAGCACAGATTCGAGTGCAGAGTTACCTACTTGTTCAGAAGTTAATAAAGAAAATAACTTTCTTTTTTTTTTCCCCTTCAGATAAGCAAAAGCTGTTTCCCAAAGAGAGGGTCATGAAGAGAGAAGCCAGTTTTTCTGCTTTCATCCTCTGCCTTTGGGCCCTGATAACTGTACTTGCCTCCCCCCATTTTCACTAGATGAATCGGGCTAGTGAAGGAAAACAGCTTAGAGATGCAGTAGGTTCATCCTTTGAGAAACCTGATGCAGTAAACTGTCTTGATCAGAAATATTTTTTCTACTAAGCTGAGCTACATAATTTGGTTCTTAAAAAAGGGGACTTTGAAGCTACACTCTGCCTCCAAATACTTTGTCATTTGACCCAGAAGGCAATAAGTGAAAGATTCTGAACAAATAAATCAAAAAAGCTGACACACTTTTCCAGGTGGTAAAGCTTTTGTGTGCTAACAAAAGGCTTGATTCTCAGTGCTTTTGATCTCTGCAGAATGACAGGCCAACAAAAGCACGACTCGGTGATCGACAGCGCAGCAGAATGAGGCCAGCAGAGTCAACACTCAAAAGAAGAGAGTAACTACTCCAGGGATTTCTCAGGTGGGTGAAACTCTGGGCATTGAACATTTTCTAAAAATTACATTTTAATAATAGTTTTTAAAATGCACTTAAATACTTTGAAGACCTAAGTAACAAAATAACTAAATAATTCTGGTTTGTGTTTGATGCAGTGCTTCCGTGCTTTAGATCTCCACTATAACAAAAGGCATAGCAAAAATATTAGATAATTTCTGATGGCTGCTCATTTGATCAAACTATAGGCACCAAAAATTAGTGGCTCTAGCATCTTCAGAGGGTGATGGGAAGTGGTGGCAGGCAGGAAATAAATAAATAAAATAACAGGATGGTGCATTGCAACTTCAAACACATGATAAGCAGGAAAATATTTTTGTTGATTAAAAACCTCCAGATCAAGGATTTGAGAAGAAGTAATAAATATACACTGAATTGAAGCAGAAATCATTTAAAGAGAAAAACTAGCATTAGGAATTATGTAAGGCTCTCGTGACATTTTTCACTGTTAAACCTACCAGAAAATTAAAAGAAAACAAACAAAAAAATGAACCCCCAAAACTACAAAAGATGCAACAGAAATGGTGTTGTGAATAGATCCTAAAAGATCATTATGTGGACATATTAATCCAGCTCCCTGTGGCTTTCACATTTAAACTCTGTCACATGAAGATGAAGCCTGCACTCACAGGTGAACACAGCACAGCCACCCCGGCACACCTCAGCAGAGATCACCCTGGGCCTGCAGGGAAGGGGAACAAACAGGGGAGGACACAACCTCCTCTTTTCCCTTGATGGTTACAAAGATTACTTATGCATTAGATCAGGAACCGGCCGAAGACCATCTGATAAAATATTTGAGGAAATGAATGAATATAAACAAAGAAGCAAGCATTTACTTGAATTTTATTCTCTCCCTCCTTCCTACATTAATGTTGAATTTTCTCTCTTTTTTTTAATAAGAATTGCAAAAACATTGAGAGAGGAAGAATCTTTTTTACATATACACACACTCACACATGATAATATGATAGTGTCCTGGAAATACAATGATATTCTAAGTTTTTCTTAGTGGCTTTTTACATTTTTGTTTACTTGAACAACAATCCCTCCTAATGTCACACAAGATAAAGTCACACAGACTGGAAACTTCTGTGTAGGGGATAATGCTCTTCAGTCATTCTCCTTGTTTTGTTCTATTCCAGATTTCTCAATTCTTGTACTATCTCCATGGTATAATTATACCTATGGAATTCCCTGATAGCAGCCAAGGGTAGTGTTTATTCATAATACTATCCTTTCTCTCTGATTTCTGAAGGATGAGGGACCACATTATAGTGACTCCAAAATCAATCCAATCTCCTCAAAAATACAGACAAATACTGCAACAGCAGAAAAATCTTTGAAGAAAAAATGGGTTGTCACTTGTCTTTCAATGACCACAGAAGACTGCTAAATTAATTTCCTTAATGTATTTGATGGAAAGCAAACTTTTGAAGCTCTGAATTTAAGTTTGCAGCTTTGAGGGCTCAGTTGCAGCAACAATGACTTACCACATGCAGCCAAGAGCAGCAGGAAAGGCAAAGTACTTGAGAAGACTTTCTACAAAACAACACCCATCACCATCTACTGTTAAATCTCCTTATAGCATACTGGCCTTAGAGTTGGCCTGCACAAAGCAACACTGCTGGGACTTGTGTAAGAAAAGTGGTTTTAACTTGCAAAATTCCTGTTGTGACACCGGGACAGGCTCTTCATTCCTCTCAGCACCAGGGGGCTCCTGGAAGTGAGAAACTGGAGTCCACTGACTTCTCTGGAAAAAACATTTCCAGTGTGTTCTCTGCACAAAGCCTGTGGTGCTGTTTGTCTCTGCACGGCAGGGGACGCACTCTGAGGTCAGGGCTGGGCCCTGAACACTGGCCCAAAGTTTTCATCATTAACTAAATTCACTCACTATGCCCTGCTGCAATGAGCAAAGCCCTTTCTGTGCACACCTGAACAAATTCTCTTCCATCTCCAAATTGGACAGTTCAACAAAATGTCACTTTTAATTAGAACTAAAACTTCAATTGATAAATACCTTGCATTTACAACGTGAGACAAATTTATTGTGCTGCTGTTTGTACCAACACATCCTTAATCCCCTTTCTGCTTTTCACTAGCATCTTTTCCCCACCAGTGCTGTGTGTTTGGACAGATAACACCTGTTTCTAACCCTGCTGATGAGAACTGCAGAACTGCTGCATAGGTGCACTGCACACACAAATGCTGACAGCACTGAATGCAGAGGGAGTTGTGCATTGGTTGTCAAAGACCATTAAGAACTGTGTGCAACTCAACTCAAGTCAGGCAAATGATAAGCTGCTCTAAAACTGCCTCCATGGCAAATTAAGCTTTAGAATGGGCTGATAAGTGAACATTATTCACAAAGAAAAACTACTTGAATTTGGGGATATTTTGTTAATAGAATTTTGAATAAGGAAAATTAACCATAAGGATACAGAAGTAGCCCAGACAATTCTTAATCCAGGGTGTAGCAATCCTTTTGCATACTTGACTAACAATTTTCATGCTCAATTACCTTGTTATTCAAAATATATTTATGATTGCAATGCATTTAAGGTGAAATTGAATGCTCAGCCTTTGCATGGTCTAGAGATATTAAACATTATTTTGCTGAGGTGTTCAGTGATACATTTCTTATCTATGAATTTTACTAAAGTCAAGTATTACCCTTGATGCAGCTCCAGGTTGATCAGCCCAGGAAAAGGGCTGCTTGTAATACAGAATAAATGATATTTCTAGAGATAAAACCTAGTCACTGTTTCAAATGGTTGGGCTGGTTTTTTTTTAAACATACATTTTTAATTCCTTTTGTGTGTGAGTGCATTTTCCCTCAAAATATTAAAATAGCATAATGATCCTTTTGATCTCTCCTGCTACAGTAAACCTATACCTGAATAATTTCACTGACATGCTCAAAATGTGAGTTTGGCTTTCATAAGTATTAAAGAACTAGTTTTTAACAGGTCTATAACATAATTGACTGTCAAAAAAAAAAGCTTTTAGGGCAAAATACATTCAGAATTTCCAATATTTTACGCACACATCAAACTGGTTTCCCTAAAACAATCTGTGTATTCCAGCACCAGGGCACCAGCAGCACAGGCTCGAGGCCAGACTTACCAACACTGGGGAAAAAAAGTGGATCTTAACACAATAAAAATATTGTTAAATAATTTTAAGCTAAACATCTTGTGCTTGGATTTTTAAAGAGCTCAAAGTGTGTGTCAGATGGGGGATGATCCATAGTGATACAGTTAAAGTGCAGTTTCAGGATGACCTGCCTCCACATCTCTCTCCATTAGAGCAACTTTTCTCTTAAGCTGTCCCCTCTGGTTCTCAAATGCTTTTAAAGAAAGAAGACTAAAAGTTCTTGACAGTGCTATTAAGGCAAGAAACTTGTGCTTCCCACACCCTTCTCCTCATGCCAGTAGCCTGACTCACCTCTGGATATAGACATACACACAGGGAGAAGTGGTTTTGGTGCTTTCTCCTTCTTAAGTACCTCCATCCACATCCTCACAGATGTGTCCATTGACCTTCATGGCTGACACAACTTCCAGGTCTGTCCATGCTCTGTGTAAAATGAAGCAACAAAGCTGTGTTACTGCAGTCCTAAACCAGTGCCTGTATGGAGAGTTGAGAGAGCAGAGTGTTAAGCTGAACTAGCTGACCATGGCTTACAGTTTCTGCGAGCCTGGACAAATCATAGGCCGATTTTACTCAAGCAGGACAGGATTCAAGAGACCTTTTGGACTTAGCTGTACACAAGTGATATACCTTGCCTTTGCAACATGGTAAAGGATTCCCATTTGACACGCGGGAAGGAAAGTACAGTCAAATTCAAGGATGGATCCAGGTGCCATAGGAAACCTCTGGGAAAGCTCTCACTCAGCCTTTTAGTAGCCACTTCAGTTGACTGCAGTGCCTCCTTTTTCTTCAAGTATTTTCAGACTGCTCTGCAGTATTACAAACAACACCATTTCTTCAAAAACAGCCATAGAGATTAAGCTGAGAGCTGTTGATAATTTCCCTTTGCACTGTTTCTTGCTTGGAAAAAGAAACCTGAAGACTGATGGCAGCACTCTTCCACTGCCTCCTTTCTCCTCAGAGGACAGCTCCTGACTGCTGTGTCCAGGCCCAAGGGAAACCCAAACCGTTTGCATCTCTGAGTGTTAACACGCTATTCAGTCACTAATTCTGAGACCAGCTGTGGCGTGAATGCATGGTGAAAGAGTAAACTGCAAAACCTCTCTCTCTGGAGGATCTCCACTGCCGTAACACGTTACACCAGCTCCATTTTGTAGCTAAAGTTTAATTTGTCCATAACTTGGACAATAAACCTGATTTGTGAATATGCGTGAACATACCTTGGTATGGGCAATTTCTATTTACATTATAACATTACTTGCTTAAAGAAAAAAGAATGGTGAAAGTTTGGAAATGTTCCTGCAAAACCAAGAAGGGCTTGCCCCAAGGGTACAGGCAGTACTGGTCCTGTGTGGAAGGCTGTATGCAGTCATGAATTTTGATTTGTTTCCCTGCTCTCACCTGTTGAACACATGCCTCAGACACCATCCACTTCCTCCCTCCTTTCCTTGTCCATCTATTCGGATTGCAGACCCACGAGGCAAAATCTTTTATCTAATGGCACTAAAACACCTTGCACAATACAAACCATCTACCTGACACCTGAAAACCCACCTCAGATATACAAAAACGTACAGGAGTGAAGGTCCTTGGCATGACAGCTGAATGGATTACAGAATGTCCAAAGAAAGAAATGCCAAAGGCTTTAAATATCATCAATTCATGAAGGAACCTCCTCCCCGCCAAAAGCAATACATAAAGGAATGCATAAAATAGCCCTCACATCATTAGAAGAACTCTCTCTCATTCAGCTGTCACAGTATTGTGCATCCTTAAATGGCTTTTTTTTCCCCCATGAATTCAGAGAATTTTCTTTTGGATCCATGTGTAATTTTAAATAATTACATGTGAATAAATAAATGAAAATCAAAGAAACTGTCTCTGCTTAGAAAACCAGCCTAATTTGGCATGCTCTGCTGCACACTTCTAAATGCTCAGAATCTTTCAGGCCTTGCTTAAACCAAATGCCTCCACACTGTGCAAGTAATCTTCATAAAAAGTATTAAATTAAATTTAGCACTAAGTGAGGTGTGAAATTCTTAAATTGTCTCCTGAAAAAGAACTCATCAGGTTCAGGTAGGGATGGCCATCCTTGTTGCCTCCAAGCACACATTTATTTAGAAAGTAAAACTTCCCAAAAACCATCAAATTAGGTGAAAAATAAATGTTGCCACAAGTCCCCCTTGCTCCTTCAGGAGTCCCAGTATGCTTTTTTAACTGTGCTTATGAAATGAACTCATGACAAGCCTTGCACTGATTCACCTGAGCTATTGCTGCTGGTCCCTTTCCTGGAGCAGGCTGCTCTCCACAGTGCCTGTGCTGACTTCTGCTGCTTTGTGCATCTCCCAGACCCTGCTGTGCCTTTTACATTGCTCACTCTGCAAATAGAAAGTGTCAGAGTTTACTGATCACTCCACCCAGTTTCTTTTAGTAGCTGCCATTGGACCTTTTGTGACAGGGCTGTACTTGTGTCCTAACCAGGACAATTAACAGAGGGAGCCTCAGCCCTCCAAAGCCTTTCCTCCCTACAGCCTGAGCCTGCTGATCAAGGGAACAAGTGTGGAGTCCTGGGGACTCACTTGCTCCGTTTGACCCCCTGGGAGAGTGTCTCACAGGTGTTCACTCTGACAGTGATGTCAATTCTTTGGAACAATAACCAAACACAAAAGAGCCAAATCAAACCCCAAAACAATCCCCCAAATATACCTACAGAGGGAAAGGAAAAGTAGTCTAATTTATATAACAGTACACAATTTCTTGCAAATATAAATGTGTAGAGCCTGATTTTACCTAAAATCTAGTATTTATAAATGTATTCTAAAAAAGGAAATAATTAGCAGTTGTCAGTAATCAAATCTAGTTAAACATTAGAAATACTGAATTTTGAAGATTATAAACATACATTATAATGGAGACATGAAGTAGTTCAGAAGTTTTAAAGTTCTAGCACTTTCAGGACAGCACTTTCAGAGCAGTCTGAACTGCATTGATTAACATTTCAAACCCACGTGAGCCTCCCTGGGGTCCTTGGAATCAGCTCTCCGTCTGTACAGGGTTTTCTACTTACAGGAACTAAGGATCTGGGGGCCAGACGCTGCATTGGCATGTCCACTTCATTTCAGGAGGAGTCTGACAGTGTGGTATCACTTAAATAATGAAGCACACATCTGGCAGGAGATTGCTGAGGTTGGCTAAGTTTGTACAAGGTCAATTCATCCTCTAAGCTCCTGTACGCTGAAAATGAAGCATGAAGTTTACATGGCAATCAGCAGAATCCACCAATTGATTTCAGAGTTTGTTTTCCATGTCCTTCTTGGTAAATCAGTTTTGATTGTATAAAAAGAGAAAAGAGTGGTATTGTAATGCTCTGAGACATATTTTCTGAAACGTTTCAGTAACTAATGCATGCCTATTCAAAAATATGATGCTTTTTCTTTTGTAAGGAAGTAGAAAAACTACAATGCACCAGACAAGACAAATGGAAAAGTGTATGTATCTCTCAACGATCTACCCCACTATCCTGCTTTGCAAGTTTTAGGCTATTTTTACCAAAAGTGGAAAATCCTTAAGGTAGAAATAATACAGGATCAGGCTTTAAAAACTGTATTTATTTAGTATTTCCACTAATTTTCCCAGAAGAACAATACCTGCTCAATATGAAATGTGAAATTCAGTATCCTAACATACTGTTACCAACTTGCTTTACAGAAGAGGCATTGGTACTGATAAAAGTTTCATTTTTAAATCCTTTCTATGTTAAAAGAAAGAGCTGACATTTTTATAAACTCAGTGTAACACAGAAATGAGACAAACATAATGAAAAAATCCTTTCATCATTCAATACTCCACAACATTAAAAAAACAACTTACTGAATAAGGGCTGTAGGTTAAATCTCAAATCTCCATGATTGTCCTCATTTTAACAATTATAAAAAGTACCCTTTCTCCAGAGGTCATGAAAATCAGCCCCCTGCACCCCAGCTCAGTGCTTTCACTGCAAGCAATCTTTTCATACCAGACTCTGGCATTAAAAAAAAAAAAAAAAAAAAAAAAACCAAAATATTTTTGCAAGTTTGCTTATTTTCCATGACCTGAAGATAGTAATTTCAACATTTTTGTTGTTGCTGTTAATTTTTAATTCACTGATTCACTGTTGTTGATTTAATGTTGTTGTGACTTTCTTAATGTCTCCATTTGGCAAGCATTGATTTTTCATCAGTGCTGCAAGTCAGAGCATAGACCAGCTGCTGAGGAAGTATCAGAGAGAAGAGCTCATCCTCATATGGGTGGACATACAGACAATGATCAGAAAGATCACCACTCTGTCTCTGACCCTCTCCCCCTGACAGCTTGTTTGTCTTGGAAGAGACAATGTCAAGTAAATACCAAGGGAAGGGGGCAGAAAACACCATCAGAAGTCTCCTTCTGATGGCCCACCACCGCCATGCCAGCAAACATCCGGGCTCCAGAGCTGAGCTCATGTGGATGCCTCTCCCTGGTTTTCAAATCTTGAGAGCTAGGCACAGTTAAGGGATAAGGGATTTTTACCCTGGTATTTCCATAAGGATCCTTGTGGTGCACTGTTTGGCCAAGGTGGGATGCACCACAATGCACACCCCCGAGAGATCCTGTGTATAATTTATAGACCTTACAAATTAGCAGATCTAACAAGTGTGGGCCAGTGGGAGGCCTGGATGGATGGTGTGATATTCCCCCACCCGAGGAATTCCCCCTGGATGGGCCCAATCTCCAGTTTACAGGATATGTTCTAGAGAGACCTTGGTTTGCCAAGACAGTGTAGGGTTTTCTGGCCTCCTACTAGGAGGCCTTTAGGATATTTGGTCTCCTGGCCTAACAGAATACTGGGACTATGCTAAGTTATCAGACTTAAGGAATTACAAGTATGCATGCTAAGAATACTGAGGATATGTAAAAGTTGTATAAAAGGTATATAAAAGAAAAGGCAAAAAAATCACCCTGGCATCAGTGTGACTGGGGCTGGCTCCTTCCACAGAGCAACTCAGTGCTTCAGCCACCATGTGTGATGCTTTCTGCTCTTGTTTCTTGGCATCTCTTTCCTGGGCCTTTGTCCTGAAGTGACTGAAAATCTAGAGAATCTTAACAGAGAAATCTGAAAAAAAGATAAACATTTTCCTTTCATGGCTTTTCCCACAGGTCTGTTTTATATTGCCGTCCTGTGAGAAAGGTCACCCTCCCCTACACCCAGGATACTGTAATAGGCACTTCAACATTGTAACTTCCCATTCAAACAATGGTCTTTTCAATGAGCTGCCTTTTTAAAAGTAATATTAGGTTTATGAGCCCTTTTTAAAAAAAAAGTAGAAACCCCATGGAAAATTCTAATATGTTGGCACCAGTTCATTATGATGCCAAAGTAACACCACAGAACCCAAATAAAATGTTAAGTATCTCTCACCCATGGTGTGCTTATTTATCCCAGAGAAGGCACAAAGAGATGATCAAGACATTTTTTTCCTGTGGGGCTCAAGAGCTTCCTACTTGCCTTATCACCAAAAAGATATAATTCATGCAACACGTTACCATGGAGAGGAGCCACTTTAGGCTTTGCTCATGTTGTACTTCCTCCCTTTGTTTTTCTGCCTTGAAAACAAGGACACTACAGTCTTCTGTATGTGGAAAGCACTGAGCACATGCACTTTAGCAACACTTCTGCTTATTGTTTTTCTCTGTTCAGAGCAGCAAAGGAGATGTACTGTCAGATCAGTTTGTGCTATTATTTGATTTCCTTCTTTCCTCTAACTTGGTCAGTCACTATTACTTTGCTTTCTTAACAGACAGACAACTTCTCCTGGCAAGCTTGTTGACAGGTCCATCTCCTCTGATGTCTTTCTTCACTACTACTTGAATGGGGAAAACCAGGTACTTTTCCTTTCAAAAAAGGGGTTCCCAAATCCGGAGATACATGCACCAACCATACACTTCAACAGAAGTCTAGCAACATTCCCACTCCAAAGGCACATAGTCATCCTACAGCCTTGCAGCCATGGAGACTCCCCTTTTCTGACAGGGCTCTGGAAGCAGCTTTACTTCGGAAATGTACTGGACTGTCCTGGAATCATCATTAGCTTAGGTACTTTGTATTGGCTCCTCCTCCCTGGGTAGCCAGGGACCTGAAACTGAAAAATCAGAGATTTTTGACAGGTATTTTATCTTTTTGGGCTTCTGGATAGTGGCCAACAACCCCTGGGTGCCCTGTCCATGTGTTCCAGTCAGCACATGCTAACCCCTGGGACAAGGTCTCAGCTCTGCAGAGTTACATGCCAGCAGCCACAGGGTGACACACAGTGCAAAATAAATTTGTCCTGTCTGTGGCAGCACCAGAAAACTGCAACAGTGCCATGAGGACACAGAAGGATATCTGGGCTTTACCCAGACACCAAGGGACTGGACCTCTACTTGACAACTTTACCTTGCCTGGCCTGCAGCTCACAGCTCATCTGATTGCTGGAGCAGTCAGAGCTGCAGGAATGGGAAAAGACAGCAGAAAGGGTTATCAGGGTGATGGAGGGACCCAGACCCTATCTGATGGGAATGTGGGCTGAATGGCTGCTGCCACCACAGAGGCACCAGCCAGTCTTATTGTTACACCTATTGCCTGAAAAAAAAAAGCTGGTTGCTTATACCCTGCTCCAGACAAGGATCTCTTGTGCATAGTGTATATGCAAAATTAATCCAAGCATCTCTTCCCATGTTGGATTCTGCTACCCACAAATCTGAGGAGCAAGGAGATAGAGGCCGACTATCCTGCACTTGCAGCCTGTGCGAGTCAGGAGCAGGACCCAGGCATCCTCAGAGCCAGGACTTCACTACTGGCAAAAGTAGCAGGTTTATACTGCCAAGCATGATCACACTGGAACAATTATCTTTGGCAATCTCTAACAATAATTTTAAAATGTTCTCTTCAGTATCATCACTGAATTGAAATGGTATTTTTTTTTAAAATCCACTGTCATTCTCCTTTCTAGCTCTAATTATCTGGACTGCATCCACACCATGAAGCAGAATTGTGACAAGAAAGCAATCACCCCAGAGATTTCTCAGAAATTTGCTTTCTAATTGGGTTGAAAATGCCTCAGCTTCCTGCATTGTATTTTGCACATAACTAGATTTTCTGTGATCACAATCTATGAAATGCAGAAATGCAATATCGTGATTATTTGTGTTGTCACACCACTGGACCTTACAGTACTAGGCGTTGTACATAAATCCAGGCAAAAAGACAACTCCTGTGCAAAAGAATTGAATACTTGAGGGTAAAATGAAAAAGAATAAAATATTGGAAAAAGAGGTAAAGACAATAAAATCACTCAAAATGAATAGGTGTTGCACTGTAAGCATGACTCTGTAATTCTATTGCAAATAAACCAAAAAGAAACATGATCCGTTGGTGAATATCTAGAACATTCCAGACTGTTATTTACAGATAAGTCACTTATGTTGTGTAATCTCTCTCTCCCTTATTTACTCATGGTAGAATGGAAATAATACTAACTGCACCTTCCTCATGAAGTTTGATTAAATGTTCACAGTGCTTTGCCATCACTTGCTTGACAACATGGCTGTGAAATACCATTGCTAAAGACACACTGTGTTATATGTACAGCAGATACAGAACTGACTAAGCTCATCTTTTCTGTTTTTAAAGTTTTAACTAAGCAATGCTTAATGAAATTTGCCAGCCTAACTGCTCCTGTTGTCTCTGCTGGTAATGCAAAAGCAAACGGCTGTAAGTACGGTACCCTGAAGGCAGACATTAGGAGTTTCTCTGTTGAATCCAGCAGAGAAGTTTCTTGCATCTCCGTTGAATGCCATCACGCTGTGATTAGTTAATCATTAAGTACATAGTGCTTTTAATTAACTGCCAACTCTGCTTGGGCATCTGTTCTGAAAATCACATCCGATCATGCTTTTCCCAGTCTGTGGCTATGGAGCTCTTCAATAATACGGTTGTTGCTCCATTCTCCAGCTCTCTCTGCTACAAGACAGCTCAAGTCCAGAGTGTCCTACATGAAATGAAATATAAATTAACTATCCTTCCAAGGGAATAAAAGTAAATGGGAATTAAACAAATTTATTTGCCTCAATAGGTAATAAACGCCACTATTAAAAAGCAGAACAGGCCAATTAGCATTTTTTCTGGAAGAAAGAAGAGATTGGAACAGCACTTTTCCTCTTCAGTGTCATCACATAATTTTAACAAATATCCATTTTAAAAAAACCCAAACCACTAATCTTTAACTGCAGGATATAATCCTTTCTATTTTATAAGAAGCAGTGAGACTGAGAATAAATACAACAGATTCTGCAAAATATTTCATTTTACTTCAAGTGCGCGAAAGATACACAGTGTGTAAACATTCCCTTACAAACACTACTTTTCTCCATCTATGTAGCTCAATTTCTGTTGGCTTCAAAAAGCTTAATTTTCAGAGTATTTTTTAAATTAATCCTAGGACAGCTTAGGTTGAAAGGGACCTAAAAGATCATCTTGTTCCAGCCTCCCTGCCACAGACAGGGACACCTTTCCTTATCCCAGGTTGTTCCAGACCCCATCCAACCAGGCCTGGAACACTTCCAGGGATGGTGAAGCCACAGCTTCTCTGGGCACCCTGTGCCAGTGCCCCATCACCCTCACGGTTAAACAAATCACTTTTTTCCTAAGATGAAATCAACACCTTTGCAGCATATACTGGGGATAAAAATTAGGTTGCAAAATATCCTAGGTAACAGATTCTGTTTTAAAGGAGATAGGAAAAAACCCAACAACAATTAAACAAGACCACAAAGTGAGAATGGCAGTAGGCAGGGCAACTTCTGCTGGTTCTGTGAGTCGTATTGAAAACCAGGTCAAACAAGATCAGAGGATGATTGAGGCCATTTGATGGCACAAAATGAAATAAGAGCAGACACCTGGATCAGGTGGGGCCCTGATTGTGTGCCACAGGATTAGCAGTTTCAGACTAAGAATTTTCTAGCTTCCCCACCCTAGGTAGGCACAGAAGCCTGGACCCCTCAAGAGCTCTGGCCTACAGAAGAACAGACTGACCCACCAGGCTAACAACAGAGTGGGTGTTTTATGACATGAGAAATAGCTGTGCCAGCTCCATTATCCCAACTAGAGCTGGTACAGCCTGCCAGAAAGCAACAGACTCAGCAAACACTCTGCTCCAGGCGAGATGCTTGGTCACTCTGCATGTGCGTGGGCCATGCAGAGGCTCTGGATTCATGGCAAGGCACTGGAAAAAGCTGTAGGAGTGGTTATGTGGCCCTTTCTACTCAAAACTTCTTAGGGTGAGACATGCAGAAACCCAGTGTGCAGGACAGAGTGCCGAAAAACAACTTTCCTTGCTGCCACTCCCACACCAGTGTGCACCATCTCAGCTGTTACTTATCACATATTAATCCAAGCAAGAAAAAAGGTAGAATTCACAGAGTGCCAATTATTTCTATACAGAAATATATGTCAAGGAAAAGGCCACTCTTTGTCAAGTGCTGAGAACAGAGAAGAATACCATCACTAAGCTTTAAACTTGGAGTTCTTTCAGGAACAGAGCTACAAAACTAGAATGAACTATGTGACACAGAATAAAACACTCCAGTTAAACAATAGCCAGTCTATAGCAGACAGACACGTAGCCACTATGGTTAATGTAAAAACCACTCACCATCAGATACACATTTTACATAATAACCCTTCTTCAACAAGTTCAAAGCAATTCTCTTGCTTTCTTTAAAAATTCCACCACAGATGTCAAGATGTGCCAGCACATAGAACAGAAGTATTTCATAACAATGTGAAAACATGCATTTCTAATTGTTTCCATACTGAACTACACTGAGGGCAGTACTCTTCTATATGGAGTTCAAGGTATTCCTGGGAACAGGCTATTTTCTGATGACATCATAAGAACACTATTGCTCAGGCAACAACTTGCTACTATGGCAACCACATCTTTTACAGATGCTGAATGCCAGAGAGGTTAAAAACACCATTTAGAGGTTTTTTAGTTAAAAGTTTGCCAATATTTGATGTGAGTAGCAACAGAGAGTCCCCTGCAGATGCACAGCGTTGTGCAGTTCTCTACCCATAACTGGAAATCTGAGAACATTCAGTTATCCCTTCTAGCCAAGGAGCTCCTGGGGTAATTGCACTTTTAGATGTATCCTTATATGCCACAGCAAAGAGAAAGACACCTGAACACTAACTTTGTGATTTGGGGGCAGCTGGAAGATAAAGACTGCTACCTCATGCCTAAAAATGTAGAGATTGGAACGTCTGGAGTTTTAATGCTCTCAGACCAGGGACCACACAGACTGTGAAGACAGCCTGTTATTATATGAAGACATATCTCTGGGAAAGTGGATTATTTATTTTCCCCCCTGACTGCAAAGAATTATAGAATATGAGATAAAAACATCTGGTTTTGTAAACAATTGCTATCTGTTCTGAAACTACTGTCAGATGAAATCAGTCAGTTACAAAATGTTTCAAAACTAAAAGCCACATGTTACTCTTCTGGAATTTTATGCATTTTACTAACTGCAAGCAAATCTCAAAGGTACTAGAAGGCTGTCAAATTAAAGATATCAACCTGGCCAGTAACCTGCCCTCTGCAGGACATTATACAATTTCCTAACTTTAATCACAGGTTTGTTCAGCTGGCTTTGTCCACCACCAGTACAGCAGAGGCTTGTAATCAACATTCCCAATAAATCAGATTTCCTGAATTATAAAGGATCATAAACATTCTTAAGGCCCAGAAACCTCTCTTAAGCTTGACTGAATACCAGCAGAGTATTTTTAATTTTGCAGTAGCAAACCTCAACTCACTTAGATCCTTTAGTTGTACTCTCTGCCAGGCTGGAGAGCTGCTTGGGGTGGCCTGGTATGAAAAGGAAGAACAGGAGCAAGAGAGGGGTGTACTACTTTCCCTTGAAACTTCTTTTCTTGACAACACCTTACAGTGAAACTCCTTAACAAAGCTGTTAAAAAGGGGAAATTTAAACATGCATGTTAAAAGTGCAAAACCTATGGTATACTGCTTGTCAGAAGTTTGCTGTCACATTTGAACTAACTGGCCACTACTGGCAGTCTCAGAGGAATACTTAAAGCCAAATTATAACACTTGTTTCTGGGGAGATCTCAACAATGGGATATTGAGATATAACAGCAAGCTTTGAGAGTTGCTCCTGTTCTGGGTCTGGATAAAAGTCATCTAACTCCAGGGCAGCGAAGACAATTTTCAATACACCCACCTACTGTACTCCTGCATTTTTTCCCATATTTATCCTATTGGGCATTTTTAGTGTCCAGGACATTTGCTTTTTAGTCCAGAATATTAAGGCCATTGCTGGGTTTCATTTCCACACGTTAACTAGCAATCTTGGCTCCTATTGGCAGCAAGCACCCGTTGCATGCAATTCTCCCCCATCATCTGTGAGAAAAGAGATGTGGAAGAGGCCAATTACCTTTTGGAGAGAAGAAAATTACTTGCTTATAATTGAGTTCTCTGAGCGTGGTGTCCGCTATTAGAGCCACACTCATCCTCCCAACTCCCCCTGAGAGATGGGGTTTTATTCCTATTTAAGTTCTAATTATTATAATTAGTCTGAAAAGGATTTGGGAGTTAGGGGCTATGATATGCCATATAGACCCCTCAAGGCATCTTTTTGTACTAACTCATTATGACCAGTTCTAAACTTTACCATTTAATCTAGTCATTCAGTACCCAAGGTCACAACAGCTGAGACCCCCTGAGCATCAATCCATAGAGACTCCCACCTTCAGAGAACTACAATTAAAAGGTAAATAATTCCCTTGCTGCCTTCTCTGTGAGGCAATGCTATAAGTCAGAGAACGGGATTCAACCTCAGCCTAATTACTACTTCGGCAATTCACGCAGTTGCAATGAAAAAGTTGGTGAACTCTTTTGCATTCATCCAAACAGAAACACAAGGCCAGTTACAGTTCATTCCAAACTAGACAGCACTCTGGCTTACAACAGCCAAGTTGCAACCTTTGTCTGTGTTACCCAAACTCCAAGAAATTCAGAAGAATTTTGTTCCAAGAAAGCCGAATCATGGTCACAACACGCAGGCCGTGTTTCCCACCATGCCAATGAAAGATGCAATCCTTTTCTTTGTTTATGTCACCACAAAACTCCTATGGAATCAATACAGTCCTAATTTGAAATTACTTGAATCAGTCTGTGCTTAAAACAATCTGAAACACTCAAAGCTGAATTGAAGCTTGAGTGAGTACAAATTCTTAAAAATACCAATGCCTGAGCTGACAGATTCCAAGAGATTCAACAGATGCTGGTATTTTCCTGAATGACAGCAGCCTACAGGCCTAAAAACTGTAAAGCAAAACAGTTTGTTACAGGGCCAGCAATTGGAGTCATAGATTACAGAGTGGCTTGGACTGGAAGGGACCTTCAGTATCATCTCATTCCAACCCCCTGCTGTGTGCACTTTCGGCTAGACCAGATTGCTTAAAGCCCTGTCCAACAGGGCCTTGAACACTCCCAGGAGTGGGGCAGCCCCAGTGCACAGTGTCAGGATGTGGAGGACAGAGTTTCAAACAATTCTATTGCAGATTTTTTTGAAAGATAAATGAATTACATCTGCAAATCAGAAAAATGCATCCACAATTTTACCAACAAAATATGCTGCACAACAATGTAATACTTGACAATTTTACATGCTCTTAACCACAAGTACAAATTTCAACAGCTGTATTGAATTCGTAGAGAAACAGTGTCTCTCTGAACCCGAATTTAGAACGTGCAAGTAATAGTGTACACCAATTTCTAGGTAAATATTAAGTACATGGAAAAGTATATTGATAAATGAATGATCTTCTCAAGACATTCTTAATGAGCAAGTAACATCTTGGTACTTTATTATAAATCAGCTACAATGTAGCATGTGAAATGTCCATACTGGTTTGGTCGTACACACTAACATCACACTTGAAGACTGCACAACTCTAAATTTTTGACTGCAAGCAAGTGCACCCTGGGAGAGGGGTTGTTGTATTTATTTTCTTCATCTGCAAGAACTACGAGCGCTGTTTCTTCATCCTGAAAGCAAGCTGAATATCTACCCTGGGATTACAGGTGCAGCAACTTCAGCACTGTTCCCAGCCATACAATGTCCTCCTAAGCAGGCACACAATTAAGCACGATAGGTAATCTTTGCTCTAAAGCAGAGTTCACACAATGCATTCTCTTCCTCCCAGACAACATTAGTATCACACTAGGGACCACTAGGAAGAAGTTTGCACTGTTGCTGTCTGGGCTCTGTGTTTGTAGGAGACAAATAGACTTCCATTCCTTATGCTGCTGGGTCAGAAAGAGCCTTCTAATTTTCCTAAATTAAATAATAGGCTAGTGCCATTTTTGTAGCCAAATACATTAACTAGAGAAGCAATATTTCAGCTGCTCCTATTTCTAAGAAAATAAAGTGGGGGACAACGTTGAGGGACAGAGGTGGGGGAGTAGGTCAGATATTGATACCCTAATCTGGACATGGTCTTGTAGCTGTTCAAATGGCTGAAGTCCCTTATAGGAATTGTGGCAAGACTAAAGATTCGTTCCAACCATCATATTATCTACAGTTCCTGAAAGTAATTTTTGCTGGTAGCCATTCAGCTGTAACTACATTGTTAGAGGTTCACAGACCTCTGGGTGCATCATTCTGGGGACTAAAACCACCTGTTTCCTTTTTTTAACTGAGAAGGCTGTATGTCATGTGCTCTCAGAGCTTTCCAGCACCATAGACAGAAGTTAATTTCCCCTCCTAAAAGATGAGGAACAAAATAATATATTTTGTATTTACCACTGGCAGCAGCAAATCTCCACACAAGGGTGCAGGAGCCTGGCAGGACATGCAGCAGCAAAGCTCCAGGGGGAGTTGTCTCTCTCGTATCTCCAAGCTGGTTTTCTCCTGCTGCTAAGGACACCAACCATGAGAAATTCAAAGCCCAGGGATGAGAGTTAAAAGGTGTCCAGGCATGAACCACGCTGTCCTGTGCCTGGGATGTGAGGACATGATCCCCAGCCCCTTCAGGAGTTTCTTTTTTCTCTTACACCACCAGTGCCCAAAGAGATGCCTGCTCCTCCTGCCCGACTCTCAGCCAATCCCTCCACACTTCCACCCTCTTCCCTCCTCAAGAAAGGCACAAATGCCTTTAGCCCCTCTTCTACTTCTCATCTCACCTCCACAAGATGTAGAACCCACTCTTCTCCCAAGACACAGAGGCTTGTGCTGACAGACATCTCAGTCCCACCCTGCCTGCTTCCATCCTTCCATTCCCCCTGAACAGCACCAAAATCATGAACTTGGGGAGGATCTTGGGCTCACTTTCCTCCACCCAGCCCAGCTCTGGTGGCAAGCCAGGCTGGACAGAGGCTACTGAGCCACAGCTTTCCCGGGGGCTGGAGGGAGCACCCTGCCCATGCCTGCTCTCTGGGCCACACAGTGCCCTTCACATCAGCGACTGCCTGAAAGGAAAGGGCTGTTTCCCACCAGGAGAAGTTGCATCTGAAATTTCCAACACATACAACTCAAGCAGACTACAATTACAAATTAAAGCAGAAAATTAGGGTGCCAAGGCTTTGATCTGTATCCCTATCAGCAAACTGTCAATTACATGAAAAGCTATATATTGTTCTTTCTCTTACGTGGCTTTCACAGAATGTTTTACTTTAAAACAGAGACAAACATGGAGAAAAATCTTCCTACTGAAGCTTGTTTATAGTGTGTTTTCCCATCTGTCATCCCCTCTCGTACTTAAAGGTCACCTGAACTAAACTTCACAGATTCACTCCCAGGTCTTCTTGTGAAGTGTTAAGAGGAATCTATATCATGTAAGATCATAAAAATACTGCCTCCCTCTAGCAGTGTGGGTTAAGTTCTCATTTAATAACAAATATATTATTTAATCTCTCCAGTCTGATATCTAGCATATCCTATCATCATTAAAAGCCACAAGTCTCTCCCATAAAGCTGCTCTCAGTACATCATATCCCACAATTGTTAGTTTTTTGATCTTCCAATAGCTCTGTGAAAAGCCCATTGCTATAGATATCTCCATCCCAGAGGAAGCACTTTTCTTTGAGCTACTCTGTTTCATCAAGCTATTAGATGACCTGAAGTCCCTGGGAGCAGCAGATTAGTGAATCTAGACTTTTGTGTGAGTGTTTTATTTCTGACATTCCACCTTCCGAAAGATGGTTGTAGGTGAATAGTTCTTCTACTCTGTCAAAAGATATATTAGTTTAATTGAATGCATTTCTGCAAACAGATCCCCATTTGCCACCCCACCTGCAGTGCTGCACCCAGCTCTGGGACCCTCAGCACAAGAAGGACGTGGAGCTGTTGGAGTGGGTCCAGAGGAGACCCATGAGGAGGATCACGGGGCTGCAGCACCTCTCCCATGGGGACAGGCTGAGACAGATGGGCTTGTGCAGCCTGCAGAAGGCTTCAGGGAGACTTTGCAGCACCTTCCAGTGCTAAATGAGGCCTACAGGAAAGACCCAGAGGGAAGAGCATGTAATTACAGGGCAAGGGAGAAAGGCTTTAAACTGAAAACAGACAGGTTTAAGCTAGATATAAAGAAGAAATTCTTCACTTATGACAGTGATGAGGTACTGGAAGCCCAGAAAATCTGTGGCTGTTTAAAGAAAAGCATCAGTGACTGGACATGAAAGAAGCTCCACTTTCTGCTTTCAGAAGAGAGGAATATTCTACTATACATCTTCCACACCTAAAATTTAGCCAATTTTTCTCCTCTAGTCAATGGGGGTTCAGCTCTGACACAAAAATTACCTGTGCTGTGCCTTTGGTTCCAGTCATATTTGTAACAAGTCTCAAAAGCCTGCCATTTGTAGTCCACTCTGAACATACAGAGATTTAATACAAATCACCCTGAACATCTGAAAACTTCTCATTTGTGCAATTTTTAAGACCTCCCTGAAAACATGACTCTAAAAATGCAGAAAATGTCACTTTAATCATGGCCAGCAGCCACATGCTGTTTTCTAAACACCAAACCACAGGCAGGAAAAAAATCTGTTATGTACCCATGGTAGTGAAATTCTTCCATTAAAATGCTGGTTTATGGTGATTCACCTGCACATAAGGAGCTAATACATTTATCTGTCTGTATTAAGAGTGAAAAATTTATTTCCAGAAAGTATTCAAAGTATAAAAACCATTTGCAATATAAATTTGTTTTGAAAAAAGTTTTATAATCTAGTATGTACACTGAAGGCTTTTATAGCTCCTCAAGTTTTCAGTGTGGAGAACACACACTGGGAACCTTTATGAGACAACACAAACAGAAATGTAGCTGATTAAATCATTCCCCTGTTCAAAATGCTTTTCTACAGTAAACAGTTGTACAATTGCCCTCAATTTAATTAAGCTTAATTTAATGGTTAAGCTACTGCCCCAGTTGGAGCGAGCTGGCCTTGCCCTGATACAGTGGCAATGCTCAGCTCATATTCTGTCTGGTTGCCAGGACATGGCTCTGGGGCACAGCACAGTAACAGCCAGGGTATTTCTTCTGAATCCTGTACCTATCCAACACCATCTCCCCAACCAACCACAATTAGCTGTTTCAATACAGGACTGCTAATACTAAATTTGAGATAACAATGTTGCCATTAGGTAGAATCACCACAGTTCAGTTGCCAGGCAGCAGCACCAGGACCTGTCGGCCTCAGCAGCCCAGCTGCCTTTGGAAGTAGCACCCTTTTCTTCTCACCTCTATGAAATCTGGCCGGCAGGAGTTGGAATAGGGTTGTCAACAATGTTACAGGCCAGCTGGACAGTAAAAGTGCTAAGGTATGGAGAGTCTTCAATACCAGTGAGCTATTCCAAGCATAGAGTGAGAAAAAATTGGGTACTTTATCTTTTCAATATCTAAACTGGAGGGGAAAGAAGGGAGGAGAGGGAAAAAATAACTACATTTCTCATATACATAAGATCGAATGGAAGAGAAAATCTAACTAGCCATAATACACTTGGAATTGTCTTAGTCACAGAAATGACACTGGCTATACCTTCAACTACCTAAATAACAGATAAATCTTTATTTCTCCTCACAAACATATATAGACTACCACAAGTAATTGAAGAATGTTTACTGACTAAAAGTTAGCATTGTTAACTTAGCTAAAAGTTAACACCTGTTAGCATTTAGTTTAAGAAAATTCAACTGAGTCTTTGACACTGTTAAGGAGCTTGAATGACAAGCTGATAAAACAGAAGGAAAGAAAAACGAAATGATTCCTTAAAAAAACAAGTAAATATTTATTGACATTGACAAAAAAATTTGCTGCCTTGCTTGTGTTCTTAAGAACAGACTATCATAAGTAAGTACAGTTTTCACAAGTGTAGTAGGGCAAAACACAGGCTATTATTTTAAAAACCCTTCCCATTGGGAACCAGCCTGAACTTCCACCATGCCTCCTTTTACCCCTAACTCCAGTTCCTAACTCCACAGAAATATCAAGGGTGAGCAGTAACTTCTGGGTCTCAGTTGAGTCTCACTTGGAGCAGGGATAAACTGGAACTGTATGTTCCAGTATAAACTACAACCATTTACTTTGTGTAGTGACCATTTTGAAAAGAGCCAGTCCTTCAAAAATTTCCTCAGAGAATGTCTCCCTCTTCTTAATCCATGAATATCTCAGACTCCAAGGCTTTAGGGACAGGTTTCCTATGTCTGAGGAAAGTAAAAACTAGAGAATTTAGGCTTCTCAAAGTTTAACTGGGGTGTGAGTTGTAGTCCATTGCTCTAGATTTTTGATCCATTTTTACAAGGATAGAATTTCACAAGAAAATGGTGAGTGGAATCAAAACACAAATGCAGAGAACAAAAAACCTTTAGCAAAAAGATTTTCTGAGGCAGAGGTGATTTCATTCATGGGTGAGGATGTTTGGGGTCTGTGTTCTGCCTTCCTTAAGTAGCAGATCTGCATTCCTTGGAAACAATTGCACCCCCTGGCATTTACCTCTGAAGGAGACAATTTTTAAAAAAAAGAAAAGGAAAAAAAAATCCAGTGAAACTAGTGTATTTGCCCTTTTTTTGCTGATGTAAACAGCAGCACTATAGGTGGACAGCCTATTTATTTTGCTTTCAGCTGGAAATACCTACTAAGGATTATATCTTATATTTGTGTTTATCTCAGCTGATACCAGCAAGATGCTAACCACTGTTATAATGTATTTGAAGTACTTTAAAAGTCACCTAAACTTTATATACATTCAAACCATTCCAGTTTGACGACTCTGAGTACCCCAAATGATGAATAACTGCAGCAAATGGCTACTAAAGACCACAATTTCCTCCCTCTCTCCCCGTGCTTCACACACCATAAATTCCTACCCCACATCACAGACTTGTCTCAGGACCCCTTGACTTCTGGCACCTAGAGAGGATGTTTGGTTACATAGGGCCCACCTATGCTAAACACTAAGAGCACATTTCCAATGAATGTAAAGATACATCAATATTAGACGAAAATCATAAAGGATGTGCTGGAAATCACTGTAAGAACCCCTAGTGCTATAAACACCCAAACTGCAGAATTAGCCTTAAACTTACAAATAAACAGCCTTTACCAGCATGGAAATTAAGTAGTTTGACTCACAGAGAATAGTAAGTCCAGTAGTGTGGGTTAAAACTTTGGAGCCACTAGTGTTGAAACAGAGTTGGTAGCTGTTTTGAAAAATGGCTTCTGTTAAAAAACAAACAAACAAACAAACAAAACCAAAAAAAACCCACCAAAAAAACCCCCAACAAAAACCCAAAAAAAGCCACCACCCAAAACTTTTTCATCCTCGCTCATTTTTCAGACCTGACCAGAGGGAGATGGCAGACAGCACAGAGTTTGGAGGAAAGTATTTTTACATAAAATGATCTGAGAAAAAATTTTATTAATTAAAACTGTGCAGAAGATGAAATCTTCACTTACTGGGGCAATCCAAAGTTATGTCCTTTGTTCCCTGCACAGCTTATAAAATATTATTTTACACAAAACAGACTACAGGCTTCTGTCCTTAGAACTAAGATCAAGACTGTGTGGAGAGAAAACCATTTGACTTGGGGAACTAAATGTTTTGGAAAATGTGCACTTAACTAATTTTAAGTCTGTAATCTGAATTAAGTCTCTGGTTTAAAGTGCATGTTTTGGAATTACGAAAACACAGTATTATTCACAACTAAGAGAAGCTGGTCAACCTTAATTTACATGTAAAACTCAATTCATTCCTAATTATGAGACCATGACTAGCTCTTAAATAATACATTTTCTCCCACCCCAGATTCAAGTACACCCTTGTAGCATTTGTTTCTTCAAAGAAATGAATGCAAACTCCTTTCTGTTTGCACTTAACAGCAACTAAAAGGGTGGCTGCATTCAGGCACTGCCAGTAATGAACAGGATTTAAAACACAGGAATGAGGAAAAAATCAATTTCATCACAACAGTTCTGTAGTTAAAACTCCAGGAGAGGTCTGTACTTTGACCAAGTAATTAATACCACTGTTTGGCACAGGTGAACTTAATTCCAAATTCTGTTCTATTTTTTTCCTATTTGATATTTAAATTCCTTGGAATAGCTATCCCAAATACTTACTTTGTAATTGTAGGAACTGCTGGAAACTGGTTAGCCTTTAAAAAAAAGTCTCTGTGTTCCTCTGACTTGTATTGGCAGTGGAAAGTAATGCAAGGTGCCCCCTTTGTGAGTCAAGAGGCCAAACCACCATACCTGGCCCCAGGGAAGTTCCAGTGAAGCCACTTCAGGGACCATGTGCCCAGCTTGGTCAGCTTGCTGCAGCCACCAGAGGAGCAGGTTCAGACAGGGGAGATCACAACACTCATGCCATTTTTATGAGAATTGATTTACCAGATTGACCCAATCCAATTACACTGAATCTGAAGAGCATACTCCCTCTGCTTTATTGACACAGTTGTTTAAATCTAAATTATAGTTTTAGAAATTATTCTTGAACAGTAAAATTCTGTCTTTCATTTTAATATAATTAAGAGATAATGTCAATGGAACAGAACCTTGCCAGGAGATAATGAGCTCATGCTGACAGACAAATATTAAGGTGAAAAAAGCATTTAGTGAAAGCATATTTTTTTAATCCAGTAATTGAAATTCCTGCTATACCAACTGATCAGTGTCTAAGTACAACAGACTAGCAGACTAGTGAAGTGACAAAACTGGTACCATAAATGTTTGTCAATCCACATTCTCATTGTCTTTGGAGATTGTTTGTAGCAGCCAAGAATAATGGTTTCCTCCACCCTGATAGAACATTGTTCCTTTGTACATGGAAGCATCCTTTAGGACACTCCCTCCTGGAAACCTGGCAAATATCAGTAAAAGATCTCCCAGCTCAGTGCTCCCTATCATTCCTCCTACAAGGTCAGTTCTCCTACAGCAGCTGATCCACAGTACTGTCTGATCAATATCAGCAGGATATTTTTTAATATCTTGGTAGAAGAAAGACTCCAAGACCCACCAGCATCACGGAAAATCAGGTCTTTACACTGAATATTCAGCTTCTGTCATAAAGGACCTAGCAGATTATAGAAAGCAATGATTCATTCCTCTATCTTCAGCCTTTGTGCATAGCTTGCAATGGCAATATCTACTCCTCAACTTATCAAACCTGTGGTCAAAGCAGTCATTTGGCAGGTGAATTCTTAGGTACCATATTTGATATTTTTTATAAAATTGGTCTTGTTTTTGAGAAAAATGATGTGTATTAGTCTATACAGGTCATCTTTCAGTAACTGTGTACATAGTGGATCCTATGTATTGTCCACATTTAGGCAGGCACAAGATGGCCTAAAACACTGATGACTAAGGTCAAATAAAAAAAAATTAAAAATAAACAAAATTGTATAAAAAGAAAATTGAGACCAGTAAGAAAAAAAATGCTTAAAGAATAAAGCAAGAAATGTAACTATAAAAGTAGAACTAAACAGCACGGGCACTTTGCTGTCTAAGATACCCACAAAAGCAGAAGAAAAAATTTACCACTTGGCAGCAGTACACAAAATGGGAGCATACAATACTACAAGCAAGGGTGCAAACTAGAATTGGTCTTGGATGAGTTACAGGCAAAGTGAATATTTAGTAGGCATTAATAGCATTGCCCTGCTTAGCAATACACTACAGCTGGCTCAGGTGCTTGGAGTTTAGGAAAAGTGTTTAAAATATTAGAAGAAATATAGAGAGGCAATAGAGGAATTAGAGGGTAAGATGTGTGAGGAGAGACTTCGGGAGCTAAACTTACAGTGTCTCAAAGAGAGAAGCTCAGGGGGCCTCAATCACAGTCTATAAATACCTTCAAGGTAATAATATAAATGAAGAAAGGGAATTCTTCAGTCTCAGAAGATAGCAGGACAAGGAGCAATGGCCTGGAGCTAAGGAAGCAGGAGCACGGGGTAGGTTCCAGGGAACAGTTCTTCACTCTGGCCTCCGCTGTGCCGGATGAATCCACTGCAGGGAGGAGGAATTGCTCTCCTTCCCCCGGCTCGCGGGCACGTTGCCCACACACATGCACACGCGGCACGCGGTGCATCCGAGACTGCTCCAATCAGCCAAAGCCCCCCAACCCGGGCAGCTCCCACCGTCTGCATGGACCCACAGGTCTCCTCACAAACACAGAGTGATTCCAGAGTGAAGGCTTCCATTAACCCAGCACCACTTCCGTGAGCAGAGGAGGGACATTGTGTTTCTCTACGGCTGTATTTCACGTTACACCCTGGGATGTTTCTGGTCTTAGAGCTCTGTTACAAAGGCTGGTTTCGAACATTCTGCAAAGGGTGAAAAAAGCTCAAATCACAGTATTAGCAAATGTGATGGTTTCACTTCCATTTATCCACTTGGTTTGGTGGAGAACAAAAATTCACATCATTGTGCTATCTAAACAGAATGAAACCTTGTGCCACTTGTCTACCCCATCCATGTCCTCAAACAGCAAAAAACTTCCCTCCTCCATTTTTCAAAAAAATCTTTTTGCCAGGAGAAAAGACTGTCCCAAGATTTTCATCTTTTGGGCTAGTTCATAACCAAATCCAACTTCAGTTTCTCTGGCAATTCTCTTATCCTCCAATCTACCTGAAATTGTGACGGTGGCAATTCAGAAACCTCAAAGCAAAAAAGACTGTGAATTCTGCAGATGTAGAGAGTTACCTGCATCCAGCAGAAGTCAAAGCACTTAGAATGAGGAAGGACTAGAGTGACTGAGGCAATAAATTGAAGTTTCTGAAGTGGCTTGACTGACTGACATGGCTGGTGGCAGAAGAACACAAGCAAAGCACAGTAAAAAAAATAATCACAGCAGCAGTCCCAAGTACCGTGCAAAGGGTTCAAACCAGAAGAGTAAGTGGACATAACTCTTACTCCAATGACACACAAAGAAGAGTCACCGTTCTTGTACATTAAGAATGGCTTCCTAAAAAATCAGCTAATCAGCTCCTCTTCCATGGACAGGAAGAAATAAAGCTACTTCACTTTACAGAAAAACCCTTTCAGTTTTACTGCTGTCCTAACAAAACCCTTAAACACAGAACAAAACAAAGGCCGTGGCACTTCATGACATCTTGACTTTCCAGTCCATGTATGTTGCCCTTGCTCTGATCACAGCGAAGAATTTCAAGCGAAGGGATGTGATGCGCATGCTGAAGGCACTAAGAATAATGATTTTATTTAACAAGCATTTTTCTGGTTCAGAAAACACCATCCCTCTTGCATCAAGCTCCCCATCTACTAAGCCAGCATCATGTTAGCTGGGTGCCAAAGAGGAATCCAGGTTGCAGCTACCACATCATGATTTTCTAAAGAACCAAATCACCCACTTGTAACCTGGTAAGATTTGATCCTCTTTGAACTGACAGTAGAAAGAAATCAGGAAATGCTTTGGATTTGTAACAAGCTGGCTTTTCAAGCTTCTCTACATTTTCTAATTCAATATGCCCTGAAATGGTGCTTTATGTTTGCAACCTTGCTGGGAGCTTGCATCTTGCCTCAGCCCAAAAGCCACCATGCCTGTTAGCACAGATTTATGTTTGAAACCACCTAAGCTGTTATTAACATCAGACAACTTAATTACAGTTGGACACTTCACATATGGTGCTTGGCACCTCTAGAAAAAACAGACCTCTCAGCAGGGCACTGACATACGTGTAAAAACTCCATAGACAGACTGTCCTGAAATGGTAACCTGTGAAAGACTCATTGCCTTGTTAAACATAATCACCTCCTTCCAAAAGGAAGTCAGAAGAGAACTCCTGTACAGAGTTCTATTAGTTTTAAGAGGTGGTGTTTGTGCTACTGTATCCCCCAAGCAAATACTGTTACCCTAAAAAAGATTTTAGCTGCTCTTAAGACAGTTATGTTTGAGGGTTTCAAAAACTGTTTTCTACATTTATAATTGAACATACAAAGCAGTTTCAGCTCCAGTGAGGGCTTCTCAACTCATATTTGCATCTGCAAGTTACAGCTTAAATGTACTAAAGCATATATTTGTGTAAGCTAGCATACCACATATTGACTGAAAGGCTAGGCAGCTTTGTAAATACACACTGAAAAAATTATCTGTCTTATTTGTATGTTGTCAAGAGACTGGAACCACTTCTGGGTACATAAGATACATTTTTAAAACTATCTAATTATGTACAGTATTTAACTTGAAAGACCTGTAGCCATTTTGGCCTCTTAGGAAAAAAGAGCATACATGTTTTATAACTCTAAAATAATGATCTCTAATGGAATATTGGAAAGTATTGCAGCCTTAAAAATTACACAGTCCAAATTAGTCTACATCAAGCAAGGCATCCACAGCATCTGTAAGAATTTAGTTGGTGACACTAGTGTGCACTGTGAATTGCTTCTGTACTAGCAATTATTTCACCCTAACTTTGTTTCCTTTTACAGGTAGCAAGAAAAGCAAAGTAACTTTTGCTTTATATATTCAAAAACAGTGAAAGAAAATCTCTGGTTGGTATCTATCAGAACACAGTGACCACAATATCAGTGACCACAGTCAACATTTACACTCAGCAAGCTCCAGAGTTTTCAGGACACACAGAACACATAACTCAGTAGTAGCTCTTAACAAAGGGCAATTTTATTTTTTCCACACACCAGCCACTGAATACTTGTCTGTCTTAGCTAGGTGTTCTGGAAAAAAGACAGCTAGAAAGCGAGCACACATTTTAGAGGTGAAAAACTTTGACTGGGTATTAGAGTTCTTTGTTTTATTATTATGCAATCCTGCTTCCTAACAGCAGGGATCCAGAGGCTATTGAGTGATGCAAACTGATGCAAAACTATGTCACTGTCCTTTGACATCCATTTCCAGCTATCCTCTTCCTTGGAGTGGTATCCTCCGTGTATCCAGATGGGATTTTTATTTAAGACACATTTTTAAATTGACATTTATAGTCAGAGACTATCTGTGTCTACTCTCTACAGTACAGGGCACATTTCTGAAAACTGAGTGGCAGGAAAAAAAAGAAAAGAAAAAGGAGAGGAAAAAATGGGGAAAATGGAGACACAGAGAAAAAGAATATGGCCCAGTAAGTACCGAAGGAATCTCAAGCTCTGGAGAGATGCGTTCAACTCTCTGCTCTGCCAAATTCCCTGCATAATGCGAGGAAATCAATTAGTACCTTATCTGTGAAATGGGGATACTCAATTACACACAAGGGGATTATGAAACTAAATAAATAGTCACAAATTTCAAGTGATTTAGTCAGTATAGAAGTAAAAGACAAACAGTACCAAGAGAGAAACATATTAAGCTTTCTATTCTACACACATACACACAACAAAATTACTCCAGTGATTCTTCCCCTGCATCAGAAACCAACTCCTCTACACCACCAGTTTCAGGCAGCATTTCCAGTGGCCCAGCAAGCAGCTCTCACATTGTGTCCCAAATGGCCTGCACCTCCAGGATGGGTATCAGCATCAACCAGTTGAACATGGGTGAGAGTAGCTTACCCAAGCAAGAAGCTACAGCAATGCTTCCTTCCTTGCAAGCATTACCAGAAATGGGAGAGAAGCTGTCCCCACCTCAGCTTCCTAGGCATGCACAGGTCTGCATCTCCAGCTCATGAAAGCTGGAAGATTACCGCAGAAAATGCTTGCAGTGAAGACAAATTTCACCAAAGACTGCAATCTGACCTGGGGAATTACTGAGCTGCAGATCAGACTATTGTTTCTGTACAAGTAAAACATCTCAAAGATTTATAGTGAAAAAAATAGGTATAACGGGTGTCATTAGCAACTCATGGGCTCCTAACTGAGCACACGGTGCCACATGAGCTACTGTGTTTCCCTTCTGGAGTTAGCCTGGGAACCAACCTACACAGCGCCATGTGCTGCTGCTGGCAAATGATCTTTTAATGGCAGCAGCTATATGGGGTTGCTTCCATTCAGCTACTTCATTCCAAGATGATGATTAATGATAATGAGAAATTATTACAACTATCAGAAGTATTAGTAAATATTCCTACTGCTTGGTATTATAAATCTAGAGAGGTCTTTGAGACTGATGTCAAACCACATGATGCACACCATGCACTTAATTTTACATTTGATAACTTGAATTTTGGGAGTAAATTCAGCACTATCAGAAGAGGAATCTAATAATTCTTTAGAAGGCCATAACAATAGTTAAGTTATCAATGAAGGAACTTTAAACATGTGATACAGTACTATTTTTACAATAAAAAATAATTAAGGATTGCTGCAGTGTGCCAATTTTTCTTTCGAGTAATTTTTGTCCTCTTGTTCTGTCACTCCCCCTCTGATGGCAGAAGCACACCTGCATTTTCAGTAACAGCTTTTAAAATCTTAGAAACACTGGATAATTTAGGTTAGAATGGAACCCTAAAGAACATCTACAGGCAGACAAAGAGTAAGCACATGATCTCCTGAAAAGATTAAACTAAAAACAACAAACAAACCACTTTCTCAACCCTTGCCAGCTCATGAATTTTAGGGAGGCACAGTGAGGAGCTGGCCTGGCCAGTGCTGCTTCCTGCTGCAGCAGAGCCATGGAGAGAGCGCTGGCCCTGGGCTTGCCCAGCCTCTGCTCACACCCTGTGCTCTTGGGGCACACGTGGGATGCAGTGAGAACACTTTCCAGATGGCTGAAAATTGTTTCCCTTAATAGTGTTGTCACTATGGTCTTAAATCTAAAGAGCCTCTGTACAGGATTTTTTACCTGCCAAGAAAGGTCATTTAATAGAAAGAAATCAAGGAATTATATTTTGAGGTTTCTGGAGTGTTTTTAAGAAGGTGCCAAATACTGTTGACAAAATGTTTCCCTTTTTATTTGTGGTGGGTTTTTCTTTTTCTTTTTTCAGTCAGCTAGTAAATTTTGCAGGCTTTTGGGTTTTTTTTTGGTAATCTGACTACTCACATTAAAATAATATTAAAATATAAATCAGCATTTTTGAGCACAAATAATTCAATCCAGGCATATTAACAGGTTACCTTTTTCTCCAAATACCGCGGAGCATGTCGCAGGCAGTCATCAACCTGAAATTATTTTTACTAAAGAAGGATGTGTGTGCCTACAGCATACAGCTCAAGAAATGTCTTTATGAGGCAATATGAAACCATTTAGTGACAACTATGTTTGAAAAAGCAAAGGAAAAATTAAAAACTACTTGCAAGACACTTTATGGCACTTTCTTGAATGCAAATATCTGGACCTATCTCAGAGCAGTATTAACAAGATTACTTTCTCTCCTCAATACCTAGTATGATTCTAAGAACTTAAATTCTCTCAACTGGAATTTGCTGTCTTCAGATCAGCTTTTAATTATCTGAAGTTAAGACAACAAATTAAATGAATTCACATCTCATTTGAGCCTTGAAAGAAACTCCTGTTTTGATTGCTCTGTTATTTTAAGAGTGATTACCTCTCAGTCCATTCCTAGGGCTCTGTAATCATTCCTTTAACCAGAAGAAGCTGATAAATGATGTATTTGTAAAACACTATTCTTACAATCTAAATTTTCAACAGGTATTCAAACTATAGTAATTACTGAAAAAGGACAATGTCCATTTGGATTGGGATATGATATAATTAGACAAAATTTGAAATACTTTTTTAAAGACTGTTTTCTATTTACTCCACGTATTTAAAAATAGTTATCAAAATTGTAACAAATTCAAAATCAGAAAAAAATTTGGACTTGTTTATACTTCTTTTCCCCCCCCAGGAAAAAAAAACCAAACAACCACCACTATCAAAAATATATGAGTTTGTGGAAATTTCCAAATTCAACAAAACTTGTATTTTCCTACATGATATGGTTTTAATGAAAATCATCTTGCAGGGAACAATTCAGAAAAGCTAGGGAGTACACAAGGAAAAACAGCCAAACTTAGCCATCCCTCCGTATACAGTGCTGCATAATTTGACAAAGTTTTCATGAACTCATTCTGGTGACACTCAAAATCCTCTAAGCCAAAGACTTACTCTATGTGAAGGTGCTTTATTCAAACTTTAGTGCACACTATAAGCCATCAGTGAGGTCTGTGTCTGTTAAGGCTTCTGTAATATTTCCATCATTCTCAAAAATCTTATTCTACCAAAGGATAATTTATCCAGCCGTAAAGATGACACAGTGATTCAAATTTAAATATTTTTATAACATTTCCCAAACCATACCTTCCCTTTCTCTCGGTCTAGTTCTTTTCCTGCTAACATAACATCCATCATTTAATTAGTTATTTCTTCTCTTAGACTTGATTGCACCCACCCTACTACTGCCCACCCATAAAATTACTTTAAATACATGGCAGTTGCCTCTGAAAAGCAACATTCATTTCTTCTGTCCACTTCCCTCTTCTAATTTAAAATTTTCTCCTTGCCATGGGTTACAACTACCTGGTGTTTCACAGCTCTTTGCTGTTACCAAGACCAGCTCCAATTTCAACTGCTATCAATTATCGATTTCAAGGCAAACTAAAGCTTCATACACAACTGATGCATTTACTTAAGTCTAAACCAGAAGTGGTCAACTTTGACCCCTAGGAGAGACACGGTGTTATTTTTATTTTTAGGCCTAAAATCTTAATGAACAGCAGCTTTGACTACACAGTTGTAACTACCACAATTAACAGTTCATAAGCAATTCCATTATATAAAAACCCCAGAAACACTTCCATTTTCATTGCAATTATGTTGGGTTTGCATGGCAAGGTCAAAAGAGAATGGCAAATACTGACATGGAAACAAGTCTGTGAGAAATGCTGAGTACTGCAGTGTGAAATCATTTCACTCAGCCTAGTCACAATTGAAATCACAGCCTCCACAGCCCTCCAGCAAAGTGGGAAAAGGGTTAAGTTTACACAATTTGTACAGTGCAGGAAGGTAGTGCTGAAGGGAAAAGAAGGATCTCATAAAATCCCCATACACAAAACTTCATGAAATAGCTTCTCTGCAGAGATTCACAGCAAATTCACAGCACTAGACAGCATTAAATGGACTAAATATTAGTTCAGGTGGGGGAGTGAAAGCTATAACTCAACCTTAACTTAGCCATAACTCCATTTCTTGGCTTTTTAAGATGTTCTCAAACAGAAAACCACTTCCAAGTTTTTATGAAGAACACTGTGTGCACTGGAAGAGGTCCTCAAATTGGTGTTATAATTAATAGGAAAAGCTGAAAGCCATGCAGGCCATTAACAAAAATTAGAAAAGAAGAAAGTGATTTAGCAAGAGCTAACAGAACTGTAATAGGAGATCTAAAAAAAAGAGCAGTTGGCACATTATTGATTAAGACTGCATGCCCAGAAGATTTCCCAAACTTTTTATACAGAACTCAAGCATGCAACATCCATTTCCTCTTTGCTACAGGAGTTCAGCCACATCTTGCCTCCATAGTTCTCTCTAAAACATCAGGGGCAAACACAAAAGAAAAGAAAAACTCTGAAATATTCAGGCTCAGAAAAAAGGATGCCATATTGAAACAAGCAAAACCATGAGTGCAATGTTAACTTGTGAAAGAAGCAGAACAGACTAACAGCAGTCACAGTCCCATTCAGGAGGGGGAAGGTCCCCACAGCACCTGCCCTTCAACCCAGTGTTGAACACACTGCCACAGTTCACGCACTCCCTGGCTCATGTCACAACAGAATAAACTGCTTACAAATACTGGAGCACTCGTAATTGTAATAAACTTACCACTTGCATTTATGAAAACACAAAATAAAATAGTTTTACATTAGGCAGATTAAAACCAATGTGGGTCATGCAAAGCTGTGTAGGATGTATAGAGCTGTAAACATCTGAACTTGAAGAAGAATATAAAAATATGCATATTTTGAGGAATGAATAGGAATTAAACCCCTACCAGTGGAATAATAAAGAACTGAAACTGATTATTTTGGATGCTTAATCTTAACTCAGCTCTTTGTGCAGCTAGAGAAGCTGGAGTACAGGAACTCCTAAACCTCACACACCTGAAGTTAGTTCCCATATCCATTCCAGCCTTGCTCATCCACTGGTTTAAGACAGGAATGTGCTGACCTCGCTGAACTGGCAGGCTGCACTCCAAAACCTGCCTGCAGAGAGAGTACCTGGTTTTAGTCTGCAAGCAAGAAAAGGCCTTTGGGACCTAACTCAGCCTGGTGTGGGTGTGTGCCAAGGGGCACAGCGGGCTCATGGTGCCACCCAGCAGTCCCCTTTGTCCAGGCTACCCCAGCAGCTCTCTGCTGGCTCAGCCCAGTGCAGCCATGGGACAGCTCCTGGGCTGTGCCTCGCCCAGCTCTTGCTGTGATGGGGAGTCCATGCAAAGGGGGAAACCAAAATGTTTGCCAAAACCCACCCCTGGAGTCCCACCACAACAGAGAGCCTTTAACTCTTTAACAGTCACTACAAGCCTTGAGAGCAAATCAAGCCACAACCAGAACAGAAATATAATGGAAATGTCCAATTTGAATTTCATACACATAGAGGCTGTCAGGGCTTCCTTTCTAATTATTCTCCTTGTTCTCATTAGCTGGTGCACAGCTACTGCCTTGCACAACAAAACCAAAGGTGCCTGTGATAATTAAGGTTTTTCCAGGAAGTGTTTGATGCCACAAAAAAAAAAAAAAAAAAAGGCAGCAAAGCCAATTCAATATTGTTTTTCCTAAACTGAAGAAACTGTTGATGTTTATTTGAATCAGAAATGTGAAAAATTTGTAATAGAATTCAATCTTCACAAAGGATGAAAGACACAATCTGTCTGCAAACTTTGCAAAAATACTTTTTATTCCATTCTTTATTAAGCTATAGTGATTAGTTTGCGCTGAAGAGCTGATTATTTTAAAGAAGTGTCGTGATTAAATGACACCTAAATGCATATATATAATTTATATACTTAAGGCCTTGATCTTTTGCAAAGAGTTTCAGAGCTTTTTGTGCATCTTTTCCCTGCAGTTACAACTTCTGTTGTTTCTTTACATCACCAGCAGATGGGGCTCACTTATAGCTGAAATCACTGGACATTACACAATTTTATATTACAGACACAAATTATGTTGTACACACACATATTTCTACTGCATGCACTTTCATTTTCATGGTATATTTGCACACTTTTCATCTCATGAGAAAAATCTATATTTTTAATTTACTGATACAACTGGTTATGGATTTTTTAAAGTTATTTTTAATAACTGCATTAATCTCAGAACTACTTTTACATTGTAAGCCCAGTTTAGATCAAGTTGTAATAGCAAGAAGAGGGGATCTATTGCTAGATAATTAAAGTGCCAGCTTTCTAACTAGTCACAGGTTCGTGGGAGCTGATGGGGACTATCTCATTGTATGCCTTAGAATCACAGAATGCTTTAAAGTCAGCTGCATCCAGTTCCAGTGTAATCAACAGCAGCAAAATCAAATACCATTTTTTGGGGCAGTGCTTCAATCTATTAAGAAACCTCCAACATTGTTTTGATGTACCAACATCCTTCCCTCCCCTTTTATTTTTTTTTAAGGTCAAAAAAGGAGGAGTGAAACCTCTCGCTGTACAGCCTGGAAATTCAGTCAGGGAAATGCCCTATTTTTATCACCTACTTTCTCTCTTTCTGAAGGCTTTCCTCGCTACATTATTTTCTCCCCCTTCCCAGTTATACATGAGCAGTAATTCCCCTAGAAAATAACTGAGCTTCCATTTCAGCTATTCAAATTTCTCAGGATGGATTTTGTGAGTGCAGAAGGGCTTTAGCCTGTTCTCTCAGTCCAAGTAAGCAGCACTGGGAACTCTCTGGTTGATGTCAATCAGAAACATACTGTGCTCAGGTTAAGCAGCAGCAGGGACCCTCAACTGCCTATTTGATAGAAAGATTCCATAATGGAAGACAAATAAAGGAGGTAAGAATTGCAAAATGCAAGCGAATGACTTTGAGTCCATCAAATGCTCACCACCACAGTGGTGAGAAAATAAAACTAAAGTTAAAACGAATGTAAGTCTATTTCATTATTCATAGTTTAGAGCCATAGACAATATATTAAAAAAAATCTGTGACTTCATCTTTGAAGACTCCAGGGGGCTTATCAGACCTGGCTTCTGCACAGGCTAATCCTAATTCTGCATTAAAAACTGTATCTCAAACAAGAGCACCTCTGACTACATGGTTTGGCAGCACCCACTTGATTTACATGGTGCCTACTCCTGTAGTGCTCCATCGATATTTTCCAACAAACATAATCACAAGAGTATCTTTTCAGACAGTGAAATTTCAGACAGCAATTGATTAGCTCTCAAGACTCATCAGATTTTAAATAAAACCTGTATGCAGAAAAGAGTCTTTCACACATCACCAGAACACAGCGACAAAAGTCAGCCCTAAACAACAAATGTTGTGATGCCAGTTCATTTTTTCTAAATGGGTGCCAGGACTGAAAATCCCTCAGTCCTAAGACAGGACTCAACAGAAATACACAGAGTTTGCAAAACACATCACTCGTTAAGGAGTCTGAAAAGCTAATAGAGCAAATAATTAGGTATTTTTAAAATATTAGCCTGCTTCTGCAATATTTTCTTCTAGTGGATGCTGAATTTAACCCTGACATTTTGAATTTAATTTCACACTAGCATACTTCTGAGATAATCTCTGAAACTCAAACCACAGAAAGCAAATTAGGAATTTGTGGTGATGCTTCCAAATTTCTGCCTTTCACAAAATGTTGTTAAGAGTTGCCACACTTTTAGAGATCTTTATTTCCCTCTTGATACTGAGGAGACTTTTCTGACTGCTGATCGAGGAGGGAGGTGAAGCAGTTTGCCTGGGCAGCTACTGGTCCCATGGCCCAAGCCCTGCCTACAGGTGGGACTGCACAGCCCCAAGAAGGAGGAACTGGAGCACAGTGGCCCAAAGTCACCAGGGAGAGGAAGCAGACGCAGTCTGTCACAAACATCACCCACTCTGTCTTGGGCTACAGCTACAGCTGAGCAGAGGGACAAAAATGGAAAAAGAGAAACTAAACTTCTTAAGGAGAAAAGAAGGGAAATATGCTCTGATCATCCAAAAGATAAGAGAAGGGGGGAAGAAAAGGATTTACCTCCTGTTTAGTTGTGTCTCCCAGAAGGCTGAAGAAGCTATTTTCACACAAAGACAGAACAAGAGCAATGAAGTGCTGGGACTTGTCTGAACAGTAACAGACATCACCATGGACAGCGTTGAAAGATACTCAGAAGCTTCAATTCACCTGGATTGCACTTGTTTTTTTAGATGTTTATATGAACCAGTCTCAGTTTTCCAAATCTTTCAGGTTCTTCCACTTTATGACCAATACCTGGTTTTGTACAGTAATGGTTGTGCTAACGCTGACTCACAAACATTCTGCTTCTCCCAAGAACTCCGGAGTAAGGAACAGAATGATTTAAAATTAGAAACATGGTCAAAAGTTCCTGTGTAATTCCTTGAGAGACGGATTTCCATCACATTTCAACTCAACATAAAAAAGTGGTTTAAAAAGGTTAACAATGACTGTCTCACTAGCAACACAATTTTAATTAATACATTGTTATCAGAATAGATTTGGATGGAAATAAACCAAAGTTATTTTGCAGCCAGTACAGTAACAGATAGAGAAAGCTGAACACAACCAGTATTTAGTATTCAAAACTGAGACTAGCACCAAAACAGCTGCTATTGAGCAACTTCAGAAGTTGAGTGAATTCACTCCACTGAACACCTTCAATACATAGCCCAGTTGATTTACTTCTGACTTCAACTACTGAATCCAGCAGCAGAAGTTAATTTCTTTTCTTTTATGCTCCAGACTGGCACAAAACAGACCCAAAGGTACAACCTTGAAACGTAGTTTTTGTGTGTTACTGGAATATGCCTACATAGTCATCAGATCAAATTGCTCCAAATGTTCATGACATATATTATCAGCATGTTTTTCAGCTTTTTCATGCTGATTCCATTGGTTTCTTAACCCTATGAACAATCTCCCATGAACAATCAAAACCATTGCATACAATGCAATCTGTCACAAATCTTTTTTTTACATATGCATGACCAAGATAATATTTCTGTCTCTAAAGGCTGCAGAGTCCTGGTAGACTGGGTGAGGTCCAGACAGCCGCATCTGTGGCTTTCAGAGTAAGACTTGTGACCCAAATGCATCTGCAAATGTGTTGTCTTCTGCTCTAACAGCCCTTTGGTGAGGTGACCACCAGGAAAATGTTAAAACACTGCTGTAATCGTTTTACATTGCATTCATAATTTGGCAGTTAAAGCTTTGACATAAATCTTTGAATTTGCTCATTCTTGCGGCTCCAAAATGCAGAAGAGTTTTGGCACATCAAATAAACTTTAGTAGCCTGACCTTGAACATTCATTTATTCTTACAGTACTCCAGCAGCTATAGAGAAACATATTTAAACATAAAGCCCTTCCCTGAAGAGCTTCCACTTGAATGCTTGACAAGACCATGACAAGCAGTAGGAAGGCAGAGGGATCCACACTGAGAAAAGGAAGAGTCACTGTAATAGGATCACAAGACAAGTTCACTTAGCAAGGGTACAGTTTGCAGATTTGTGAGCTTTCCAAGAACTAATTGCTGCTCTTGTGGGTGAAAAAAATAAAAGTGAACACTTAACAGTTCGAAATGGAGCTGAATAAATGTGGAGGAAGAAATAATGTTTGATGCAAAGTGTGAAAAGAAAAAGGTCTCAAGGCTCATATAATTTACAGAGGAGGCAAACAAGAATTGACAGGTCACAGAGACAGGACAGGGCAGAAATGTAAACAGATCTGGAGAAGCAAGAACAAGCTTCAGCATTTCTGTTGGAGCAGAATCTGAAAGGGTGAAGAAAAAAAGGGTAAAAAGTTAATTTCAAGACAACATAATAAAATATTAAAAAGTCAAGTACTGAAATGTGGCATTTGTACTGAACACACTTGGTTGTCAATGCAAATGCCATAAAGTTTAACATTTTAGTTTGAACAGATGCTTAATTGTATGCACTTAATGAACCATCATAAACCAGGAAGATTCCTGATATGGTTGTAAGCAATGTGTTACACTGCATAATCGCAGGGACAGATACAGGAATCTCAGCCTGATTACAGTGAATGGGGTACAGCAGACACAGCTAACAGAGCTGATAAGGTCCTGATTTTTAAAAAGCCTTTAAAAGTTTAAGCAGGCAAAATCATTTTGTCTGGAAATGACAGCAAAAGTCCTACAGTTCAGAAGGCAGCATTGGCCTTCACTAAGGCAAGAAATGGGCCCTGTGTTCCCAGGCATAGTTCTGGCACAGCAGTGTGATGCATAAAAAGCAGCAACCCTAGAAAGAATTCTCTAATGCTGAAGAAATTATTTTTATTTCTATCCCTTTCACAATGAGATTCATAAAGAAGGCTAATGACATTTAGGAAGAGAACGACAAGTTTGTCAGAAAAATACCCCTTATCACAGATTATATCAAGTTCTTTTCATTTACAGATGAAATTGGGCACAAAACTCTTTCATTACTGTGAAGTGTCCTTAGTGTCCTCTGAAAATTTTACATTCAAATGTAATGACAAAAAGTATGCACTTCGGCTTTATCCATTTTACATACTTATCCCTATCAACTTTTGGACCAGTTTGTTAAGCTAAGACCAAATCTAAAGCAAAAAATGTTATGGTTTATGTAATGTAATGGCTTATGTCATTATGGGCTGCAGAACAGGAGAAAGCAGGTAGAAACAGGTATAGCCCTTAACAGCAACTGCTCCTTCAGTAGGAAGCCATCAAGCAGTCAAACACTGTAGAGGAAGATGTTTTAAATGTGTGGAAGGAAAAAGAAGAGAGACAATAGCTACTGCAAACAAGAAAATAATGGAAAACACAAAAATCAGCTGCTATCAGGGTATGCTGCGGCAAACAAGAAAATAATGGAAAACACAAAAATCAGCTGCTATCAGGGTATGAAAAAACTTGAAAGTCTCAGGGGACTTGAGCCACTGTGCATCACAATACTATTAGCTCTGTGAACCAGGTGTTAATGAAGTTTCAAGGGCAATGGGTGAGTGTAGACATCTCCAGCTCTTTCTTTCCCAAAGTTGTCTGCACTGGTGAAGTCAGAACCTGTTCTAGAAGTTCCTGCCATGTCACAGACAGAAAGGCACCGGCCTTCTCTGTCCGTCCCTCATGCACAGCCCTTGTATCCCAGCACTGCTTGTCCTCTCCACACACAGCTCTGCTCAGCTGCTTTGTAAGGGAGATGTCTCAGCAGCCAGCCAGGAGGAGAAAGAGTGCAGGCAGGCTGGGACACCAAACACAGCAGTCCCAAAGGCTCCACTGGCCCTCAAAATTATGTGGAGAACTGGTGGGCTCTGCTCAGCACCCCTTTTCCTTCCTCTACTAAAGGACAGGCCATGCCAGGACTCCCAGTTCTGGGGAAGGGGGATGCACAAGGAGCCGAGATATGGGGATACAGAGTAATGCTAAAGCTCAAAGAGCCAACTCACAGGTTTCCAGGACCAGCAGCTCTTACTTTTGCTGTCACCTAGAAGCTGTTGTGATATCAATATATTGCAAATTGCTGCATGAGGACATTACACAGCACCTCTGGGCTCCTTCATCAAGACCTTGATTTTTTCAACTTCTGTTACAGAAATCATTAGATTTGTATTGAGAACAGAAGCACATTATTAATAACTACATTAATTATCTGAAGATAAGTTAATCAAAAGGTTACACACTATGGTCTCACTGACATTGTTTAATTTTTACGTGCAATGTGCATACTAAACAAATCTACAGCTCCCACAACAAACAGCCAGAAACCCAGAACTCCACACACAAGATTGCTGAAGTAAGATAATTTCTCATACTTGAGGTTCAGCATCTGTGCATTTTCTGAAATCTTCTATTCATTTTTTTTTCTCTTTTTTTTTTTTTAAAGAATCCAGCTATGGAAACACAGTTTGTCAAAGGGCTATTGATCTGTATGTACACCCCTCCTCCCACTTAAATGAGCTGCAAGGGGGAGCTGGGGTGCCTGTTAAACCTAAACCACTTACATCTATTTAAAGGTAGCTTGTGACACGCACTTGAAGAAGGGCAGCTCGGCATGTTCCCCGGCCCGCAGCTCCTTGATGCTCCCGGCCATGCTGCAGGAGGCATCCAATCAGAGCGGCTGCCACTGAGGCCAGGGAGGCGGCCGGGAGTTTGATTTTCTATTCCAGCGGCAGTGCAGGGGATGTAAGGAAGCGAGTGTGTACGGCACGAATAATGAGTTGTACTAATTCACAGAAATTCACTTTTTTCCCTGTCACATACTGCTCCTTTTTCTATAGACCAAGACTTTGAAAGTTCGTTTTTATGTGTCATTTACTTCCCCAGGGTGTAGAGCCTGCTAAAAATATCACCATTTCTTCTCCTCTGATAACAGATTATTTATGCAAAGGCAGAATAATTATTCTTGACATACTAGAAGACTCCCCCTGCTCCCCCCAACTACCCCCAGCTAAGGTAGATTTAAATGATACCTTCATGAAATACAGCAAAGGTCAATATTATCAGCTAAAGCTCAACATTGAACATGAGTCTTCCAAACTCAGGATGCTGGAAGGCTTGTTAAAGGAAGAAAATTATTTTGCAGTTGTATAGGCCATTTGATGTGAAAGCATGAAGGGAACACGACTGGGACAATGAGGTTTCTGTAACCAGTTACCCCATTCAACCCTGAAGAAAATGAATTAAGATCTGTATGGTGTAGAAATATAGTAGCAATTAAACTAGGCAGAAATATATGTGGGGGAAATCCTGACAACTGGCATCAAGAGGTTAACTCTTCTTTTCTTTTTAATCAGTAACTAGTTCTGTCATCTTTTGGTTCAGTGCAAAATCTCCCCAGAGAAGCGCCTCCATTCTTTGAATGTCCATAAGGCAATTAGGTTTTACATTTTTAAAACTGAAGGGTTTTACAGGATGAGCCAATTTATATGTTTCCATAATAAGAAAAGACTCAGGGCTACTGAAGTATCTATTTCAAAATGGCTTAGGTGGTGCATTATTGAATCCTACAAAGCCAAGGGGCTTCCAGGTCCCAGAGTCTTTAACAGTCATTTTGAAAGAACTACCTGGGCAGAATACAGAACATCTTCATTTTTGGAAACCTGTAAAGCAGCTATTTGCTATTTGGAATTCCTTCAACATGAGCAGTACAGAGTACTGTGAAGAGAGGCCCTGGCTTGAACGCAGGAACCCAGAGGTGGAAAGGTGCTCCCACAGCACTGGGTGGTTATATTTCTTTGCTCAAGAGATTTTTTTATTGTCTCAATAAATGCTGGTCAAATCCCAATCATAAAAAACAATTGGGTGGATATAGCTGTGAGCAAAAATGGGTGATAGCTTTCAAACTGGAATAGTGTAACAGCTCTATCTACCAATTAAAGCCATTCAGTGAACAAATCTGATGATTAACTGGATATGTAATTAAGCCTTTATTATTAGTCTAATTGGATGGTTAGGGGAATTATTAAAGCTGTTAAGATTCTGTATAGCAAGCTGACTGTGCAGTACAGGCAATATGAAATTCAGCTCATTACAAGCAAGGCCAAATGAACATATTTGAGTGGAAATTTGAGACAGCTGCATCCAAGTCTTTCAAAACAAACCCAAACAAACCTTAAAGTCATGAGTTCAGCTCAGCAGAGAGATATAATACCCCACTCAAAGATGCATGGCAGCAGGCCAAGCACAGACCCATTTCCAGGAGGCCAAGGAGAGGGGAGATCTTCTGTTGTGATGCTGGCTAAGCCATCTTCCCTTCCCTCAGCTCCCATTCCCATCATTCCTGACACCAGGTTAAGGAGGATGCTTTGCAACAGAGACATCTGACCAGCCAGGCAGCTGGAATACAACTCCTGAAGTGTTATGAGGAACAGAAGACTCTTGATTCTGCAAGCAACTTGGTGCTCCAAAATCTGGTCTTGGGAACTTAAAAGAATAAGAGGGAAGAAATGTGCAGAGCACTGCAGAGCAAAACACAGATTTCTGTGAGCACTTTGTCCACAGTCCACCTGTCCCAGGTCAAAGTCTGAACTCAGCAACAGTAACGTGCTGAGCTGAGAGCTGGGAACCAGGCCTTTCATGTCCCTTACCAACAGCAAAAGTCACTCATCCTCACCTATCCTTACCAAAAAAATTAATAACAAAGAAACTAATTTGGAAATTGCCAGGCTTACCTGGTGACTGAGAAGGCAATTTAATTAGCATGAAGGCGTGAAGGCAAGAGGAATGATAGTTTTTGAAGAGTTATGTCCATTGGCTTGGCTCCAGGTTGTGACAAGGGAAGTCCCTCAGTCCTGTGTATCAGCAGCCTAAACACAGCAAAATTCTTAAGACAACAGAGATGTAGCCACCTCTTCTGCCTGCAAGTGACATCAATGGAGAACCCCACCACCACACCCCAGTTGCAATCAAACTGCTTTAAAACTGCCAGATGACACATCATCACAATGCTGTTGCATGCATCCAGAATATATCTAACTCTCTGTGGAAACTGGTGATAGATCTGATATGCCTGAACACTCTGGATAAGACAAATCTTGTGACTGTAAAAATTATACAAAATATTACAGAACTCCCAGTGTGTGTTTTGAGTCTGATTTAGGTTCTTCTCTTCCCCAGTATGAGCTACACACTATTACTGCTATGAACAAGTTTCATTCAGGGGTGGTTTCCTCAACTCAAAACCGTGTAACAAACACTATTCTATGTGACAAAGTCTGGTGTGGACAAGGCACCCACCTCCAATTAAATAAACATAATGAAGTGAAACAAAACAACATATGATTCTATTAATTCAAAAACCTGCTTTCTACAGTAACACAAAGAAACTAAAATATACAGTAGCCACAAATAAAGTAGCATAAAGAGCATATGATAACATTAATAGCTGAAAGCTGCAGATTCCATTTTATCTATACATGTGATTAGTTTTGTGCTGGTAAAGATCTCTTAAACCAAAATAAAATAGCAATACATAAATAATTTAAAATAAAAGGGCATGTTAAATTAAAAAACCAACAAAATTTCAGTTTCTCTTTGCTACAAAGAATTGTATGGCTAAAGATCTTAAAAGAAAATGCCTTCTTTTGCCTGTTAAATTACACCACCTTCTACTTTCAGATATCAAAATGTTTCCATGTTCTGTAGAGTATTATGTCAATGTTTAATTAATAACCAAATAAGCTAAAAAAAATCATTTCACAATTTGAAATAATTTACTTCATGGATTTAAAAACACCCTAAGAACAAATAATCTAAAGATTTCCTCAAAAACTCCACTGTAATGCAATTTGAGTTTTTGTATTCAATTTGACATAAACATAATTAAATCTTCCACTTTGAAACCAGAACCCTGTGATGTAAGAAAATGTGGAAGGAAGGAGTTCATTACAGAAAGGCACTTAGTCACAAAAATATACATTAAGAGAACACACCTCGGTGTAGCTGCAGTTAGGAGAGCAAATCAAGAGAATGTGCTTGCAGGACAACATGGATAGAGCATTGTTTAAACAGAAAGAAACCTTAAAGTATCTCATACACTCAACTACATAACATGACATTAATTTCTTCAAAGGTATGTTCCTCTTGTCCTCAATAAAAACTGGTGCACACAAAAGAGGTGGAAAGACCATACTGCACACAGCCTTAAACAGGGGAGAGAGAGCTCATCTGGGCCAGATCTCCAGATGTACCTCGTGTTACCAATTTTCCCAGAAAACATTGAAAAAAAATCTCCAAGTTATTGCAATATTTCAATTTTATTTATTTTTCCAGTAGTTAAACATTCCATGTTTATAAAATCCTTTGAAGTTTATATAAAATAAGCAATAGACTTGTGTGAAAACCACAGTCACAATGTTAATTATAAGCAGGCACTGAGCTTTTCCACAAACAAAATTGTTTGTAGTTCTTTTAGGCTTTGACAGGAAAATTGTGGGCTGATGAAAACCAGTTGGTAGCTCATAATCCCTTATTCAAAAAACTGGGTGTGCATATCTGTACTGGTGTGTCTTCACAGACCACAGTGCCTCTGCCCACAGCAAACTGCCAAAATTGAACCTTAATCATCTCAGAGAAAAACATCATCTTGTAGAATGAAAAAAACCAAAGGAAAAACAAGCAAACCAACCAACTAATATTTACATTTTGGTGATAATTCATCCTCTCTGGGTTGAGGTGAGTGTTTCTGAGGTCAGCCTTCCAGGGCATTAAAGCAAATAGGAAGACTTACATATATTTTCATAAGTTGCCACATAAACCTCATGAGAAGAAAAAAAAAAAAAAGAAAAAAAAGAAAAATCCAAGACCATTAGAAAAAGAAAATACTATTGGTATAAAGATGGCATTGCGACTTCCTGAATTTATTGCAATATCCTTCGAGAAAAAGGTGAATAAAACCTGCTATTTCACTTCTTTCTTCTCCTAGAAGAAAGATGAAGACCTATCATTCATCAAAGTAGGCTACTTTATTTTAAAAGAAAGTAGAAAAAAATTCTACCAAAAATTTCCCAAAGCAAGAAACTTTTCAAATGCCATCAGGAGTATTTTCCAAGAATCATCCTCCGCTTTAATACAAAGCACAGACAATACATTTGTTTAACAACAGAATCCATCCCTTGGCATCTTTGCACAGAAAGGGCCCTGCAGTGCCTGGTTCAGGGACAAGCCCACACTCTCCAAGCTGAGCAAGGGCCCACAGGCATGGACAGCTGTGTGCTCCCAGATCCAGAAAGGATTTTGCACTGAGCTGCTGGAAGTAGCGCCCACACATCATGGACAAGCCTGGGTGACAAGCCTGCCCCTCTATTCAACAGTATATAAGGGACTGAGACTCCTTAGTAAACAACAGCTTAATTAATTCTATCATCATCATTTGGAAAACAAGGATTTTAAATTCCATTGTGCATATTTTGGCTTAAACCTGATTTGCAATATTACACAAAATCTTTCTGAAGTGGAAAATAATTGCATAAAAATAATATATCTTCAATGAGTTAATAAAATTTAATTCTCAATAGAGTCTCTAAAAATACATTCAGCGATGCAAATATCCATGGCAAATAAAGCACACAGAACCAAAATTTCTAAGGCTGTGCAAAATATTAGGCAGGGTACAGGGCCAGCTGAAGAATGTAATTCATGAAAAAATATATGTGAAAATTCCTTGTCCCAAAGGCTTCTCATGGCACTTCTAATTGTATTAAAGCTAAAAGAGATTTCATTCATCTCAAGTTTTGGAAGAAAGCTATAGATGGAAGCAGTGCCTTAAGAGAAAAAGAAAGAAAATATTTTAAAAACCTATTTTCATCCATTCATACTAATTCTAATTCATCTTTTTCCACATAGGAGCCTTGGAAAATCCAAGAACAAAGAGTGACATCCTTCCACTGTATATTGTTCCACTTTTCTTCCTACACATAGGTATGGTCTTTAATTGATTCCAAACCTGCTCCTTTAATTATTCCAAATAAAGCCTAATTTCAAAGTTTTGCTGTAATGCTTTGAGAACTACATTAAATATCTTTTTCAAGCAACTTGCCTGTATTTGTCCCTTTACACTTCAAGGACAGCACCAGTCATTATTGTCAGATATATAGGGCTCAAAAATAGAAGTATCTCAAGTACACAAAATAAAGTTATTGCATCAATGCATGCGGTTTCAGATTTTCCGCGAAGTCTGACCCGCACGGTGTGATACAGAAAAGGGTATTAATATTTGAACTCCAAAATGTCAAAACGAGACCTGTCTGAATGAAATCCTCTCTTTGGTAACAATGCTTTGAGAGTATAAAGAAACTGGATTGACATTGGGAAATTTTGTTACTTGGTATGCAAGAGCAAGGCATTCCTCAAAAAGCCTCCCTTAAAATCATCAAGGGGTTTAAACAGAGAAAAAGTAAATTTTCCTTCTCTGTTAATTTTACCTGCTCACCTAGCAGGCTACTAGAATTTTTTGTATTTGGAAATCACTATTTGCAGCAATAAAAAAAATCATAAATCCTACAGAGCTCTGAAAAGGTTGAATGAGACACAATGACCTAACAAGGATCCTGAGGCACTGAAGGTCTGGGACAATGATGAGAGCTGCTTCCAAGATCATACCCTTTATACAGCCCAGTCTCTGTGCAGGACAGATACCAGAGTTCCAAGCTTCTTATTCTTCCACAAAAAGCATGAGAAAGTGGGTAGTAAGAAAGTAAAACCAAGCCTGAAACAGGAATGCACAATTTTTAAGAAAAAATAACACCTTAAAAACTGCAGAAAAATGTGATTTTTAAAGAACGGAATTGCAAAAGAAGAAATGTGAAATATTCATCTATTTTAGCTGTCCCTCAAATATATTTAGAGCACTGCTTCCCCCTACACCCACAAAATCAGGTAGCAATCACTGTAGTAAAAGATGAAAATGCAACTATGGAAATAAAATTATGTTCTTGGGACACAATTAGACCCATAGAACATTCTTCACATAAGGGAGACGCTTCTTCAAAAAACGTGTATGGGTGAATGATGTTCTATAAAAATCCTAGAAGACAATAGTAAATGCATCTACATGTAACATTCAGCTTGAGCTTCTATTAGCCAGAGTTTAGAAACAAGGTAATTGAGAACTGCTATACAGACAACACCATCTATGATTTTGAGTGGCTAGAGCAGATCCTTTCAGCTTACAAGAAATGATTGCTGGTATATACCAACACAGGGAGGCTACTCAGAAAAGTGTCAGTGCTCAGGATATCCAAGAGTCTCTCATAAAACTCAAAACAGATGTGGAATTACTAAAAATCCAGATATGGCTTCTAATCACTATATTTGTATGTAAATTTGTATCATAATTTGTAAAATGATGATAAATTAGTAGTCCTTGCCTTAGATACCTCCTGGGAGTTGTGACCTACATTGGCAGGACTAGCAAAGCCTCCTGATGTCATGTCTGTGCTGGTAGCTGAAAAAGCTCTCATCACCCCTAAAATCAAGAACAAAACCAGGCAGCCAGAGTAAGTCTGAAGAGGGATATGACAATCCAACCAGCTTAGAGGTATTTTGCAGAGGAGAAACTGAAAAACCTTTTCCAAAATAAAACAATATGCTGGTAGCTGTGGAAAGCTAAAGGTAGAGTTTTCTACCATACCTCTGGTTTGACTATGTCCTTCTCATCCCACCCTCTGCATCCAACAGTCTTCCCAATAATTTTCTTCTCAGGCTGAACTCTGGAAGCAACTATACTTCACCCTTTCTTTCCAGTGTCTTCACTGACTAAAGCTAGAGAAGTCTCTGCCCTTGTCTCTCTTCCATGTCATTCTACAACCCAATAGCATCTGAGAGTCATTCCTGCAAGAACATGTCAGCGGAAGCTCTGAAGTGAGCACATTATTAATTAGACCAAACCATAATAACCTTCTGGAACACAGTTCAAGAATTTTGGCCAAAGCTTTTCAGCTCTTACTTGCCATCTCCTAATTCAAATATTCAGCCAATATGTCAGAGATTGAAAAACAGTCTATAAGAAGAGATGTGTACTGAAAGTTTCTGTCCTGCAGTGTGGGGTGAATACTTAGGAGGAGCTGTTGGAATAAATAGCGATAATTCTGACAACATGTAAAAGTGTTTCTGCTTTGCTGGCACGGATTTGTAAATCATGTGTTTATTGCTGTTGTTACTGACACGTGAACAACAGCTCTCAGGATAAACACTTCTGTAGGAGTGTGGTCTTCAAGCCTTTTACTGTGAAAGAAAGACCTTGCAAGGTCAACTGTAGAGCAAGGGCAAAACCAGCAACTCCAGGCAGAGGCATCAAGCTGCAGTATGAGTGGTTCACATGCAGGACTCCAAGGAAACTCTGAAAACAGTGGGTCAAAGGAGAAAAAGGAAGAAGCATTACAGCATCAGCTGGGTCATGGTCTTAGCAGCTGAGCAGCAAGAGATATGTGAGGACTGCTGTGAATAAGGGGGGTAAAAAACCACAACAAAACACACAAAAAACAAGCTTTCTGTCAGCTCTTGAATATGGTCTCAAACCCATCAGTGGTTTGTGACTGATTTTTTAAAGAAGGAGCTAAATGTGCTTAGCAACCACAAGCACCAAACAGCACTGAAAGGTCAAGAAACTTAGCATAAAAATAATAATCTAAATGTTAAGGGCAAATTCTCATTTGTGTTTTTCTGCTGAACAGACCTACCCCTTAATGAAAACAGTTCAGATAAACATACAGATTAGCCTCAATTATCCAGTCTCAATTTATTTGAAATTCCAGCATGTATTGCCTTACTTATTCACTGAAAATATTTTTACTAAGAAATCTATTTTCCTTAAAGATTTTAAGAAAAGTGGTATGCAAAGGCAAAACAGAAGTTGGGGATATCCGCTAGTGTTTAGCAATGATATTACTTAATATTTCTACATTATGATTTCCAGATCTGTGTCAATATGCTTAGGGAAAGGCAGTGAAGGGCAGAACTACTGTGATATAAGAAACATACACAAGGCTAAACAGGAGACCCAGGTCTTCTAATTTTAAGTGTGGTGTTGAGTAGATCATGTCTAAGCTGGGCAAGGAGGACAAAGTCTTCAAATGAGCACAGAACAAGCTGGGTCCGAGCACAAGAGAAGAGCAGCACCTTGGGGTCAATGATGTGCTGGCTCACCGGGGCTGATTGGGGACTGGATCTACATGGCACCAGGCAGACACAGAATGCTGGGAGCCCTCCCCAGCCACACTGCATCAAACCATAGTGATGGTCCCCACCTCCTTGCTACCCAACAGAGCCATTGCTTGCATTGTTCACACAGCTACAGCAGTTACTAGACATGGGCAACTCTCAAAATATGAAACAAGCACCCCTAAGAGCCTCCATTTGGAAAACCTAAGCTAAATAGGTTCATTTTTAATAAATTATAAAGTACTTCACCATTCTTGATGATGTCAACACTAACTTATTAGTTCAGCAATGCTTACAGCAGATATCCACAAGGATATTCAATCCACAGGGAGCTTTACACCCTACAAATTTGGGGTTTTTTAGGTTTTGGTCATCTTCCTCCCTAGTCTTTGAGGTTAAACAGCTTAAATGCAGCTGTTAATCATGTCCCTTGATGAAGTTAATGAGTACATCACACTCTCATCTGAATCCTACCTATTGGGAAGGAATCCAAAATGGCACCTAATTTAAGGCTGCCAGTGTAAAACTACCAGATTTCAGACTCATGTTAAAGTTCATGTTTCAGTCTATGTACTCAATCTTTGCCTTTTCATGTTCTTACTTAATTTTTGCCACACATTTATCGGTGCAGATATGAGCTACCTGAATAAATCTGCATGGCTTATTCCACAGACAGAATTATATTCCTCCTAAACCTCTATCCTTTCCAGGGAGAACTTAATCCATTTATATAATTTATCCTACTTTTTAATCCAAAAATACCTGACTTCTGGTTACATGTTTAGTTGTGAGCTCAAAAAGCAGACAATCCTTTCACAAGAGTCTGAAAATATTACAGAAATATTAAATAAACAAGAACTTTTTTTTGAAAAATTCAGAAACAGCTTAAAGAAATTTAAATTCACATGGAAGTATATAATTCATTTCAGTGTAACATTAGGGCTAAATAAAAATTTAAGTTGTTTGCATTATGAAGCAGGTATAAAATATATGCACTAATTACATATCTCAGCAGCTTGATTCTCAATTATAACTTGATAGCCATATTAAAAGAGGGGGTTTATCAGACAGGTAAACAAAAATCAGTTTTGAAACCATAATCTGTAAACATAAATGCACACAAATGCACACAAAGCTGTCTATGGAATGACCCAAATTATTGTTATTTGGGAGGGAGGGCCGATGAGGATGTTTTCACAGGCAAGACACACATATTGTTGGCTTGCATAAACCTCACATAGTACAATCATGGCACTCATATCTGTTGTCACATTTTATTTGGTGACAGGAATGGGTACATCTTTGTAACAAACAGATTTGGAAGCCCTGGTTTTTTTTTTGTTAATTTATAAATCTTGTTACATGAGGTCGGAATTCCTCAAACATATAACGTTCATACACCTAAACAGATTCGTATGTAATACTTGGATGATCTGATTAAGTGCCAGAGCTCACATACAATCACAGACTCAACCAAAATGAAGATAAGGTAGATTCTTTTGTCAAAGATGTATTTGAGATTAATGGCAAGCTGACAGACTGAATGGGTTCCACTGCACAGAGGCAATTACTGCAGTAGGTAAAGCAAGTGATAAAGATTTATTTAGTACCAGGCTGATATTCATTAATCTCTTTAAACCCCACGTTAAGGTTGTTTAAAGTACTGTAGTTCTTCTCTGGAAAGGTCTGTTGAATCTATGACAGAAAAGGCAGACCTGCATAAATGCAGTGCAGGTCTCCACAGACTATGACATTTCTATACCTCCACAGGGAGGCAAGTATTTTAGATTAGTTTGGTTAGCACTGCAGATGCAGCATGCTGATTTACTAAACTCTGATGCAAGTTCCAAAAATAATTAGCTTATCAAAGATCCACTTTCCTTCCTCTCTTTTATTAGTGTGCTAAATATGGCATTGTTGCAAGGAAATAATTTCACGAGTATTCAAACACTAAGCACTGACTTGTCAAAACGGAATCCTTTTAAAAAGAGCTCATTTTTAGTGCTCTCTTCCTTTAAAAGGGATTCATATCACACAACTATCTAAACAAACGTCATTCAGCTGTGTAACTCCTTCCATGCTATTAGGGGAAAAACGGAATTAGTAAGTGCTTCTGAACGTCAAGTTATTTTATTGATCCAACATCATCAGAGCCAGCAACAAAACAAACAATTAAACAGACTCATGGCACACAAGCTTTTCATGAACCAGCTTTGAGGTGCCACAGAAGAAACTTGTTGAATGGAGAAGAAGCTAAAATTTTGTATTTCAGTGGTTAATTTTCTTTGTTACAGATATTCATTTAGAAGACTTTTTTTTTTCCCAAGGAAAGAAGTATCATTTTGATTTGTCATACAGAAAATACTCCTTTTGAAATAGGTTAGTTCCTTCAGTGTGTGAGCAAGAGTTGTTTCTCAACACATCAGTAAGAAAGAATATTGTTTCAAAAACCACAGTCAAGGTTCCCAGGTACTATTGGTGTGCATATAAATAATCAGCAAGACACCCACTGCCCCTCCTAATTTTTTATCTTCAGAAAGCATATTAAAATGATTTATTTCTAGCCTGCTACTCATAGCGAATGCAAGTCAACCTCTCCTTACCTTGCCAGTGACAGGGATATCAACAGAACCCCAGGTACCAACTCCCTAGTGAACTGTGCCTGGGGCAAAATCAGCTGCAATAATTCCAGCAACTGGAAATAAAAAGGAATGTTAACAGTAGAAGCTAATCCAGCACACATTGAAGTTACATGAATGGCTTACACTGTGTAGATAAAAATAAATATCACCAATGCTAAATGCAAAAATGTATTCTATGAGACCACACAAAAACAGTGGAACATATTTTAATCAATTTCAATTAGAAGGTATTTCAAGCTGGTATTAAAACTTTCTTAAAGTAGTAGAATCATGCAGAAATGGAATTATAAAAAACAGATTTGCACATGAAAGGAAAGCAAGTCAGCAGGTGCCATCTTCATTTCAATAGTAATATATTAAACAATTTTTGTTACTGCTTTTTTGTAGTATTTTTAATAATTTTTCATACTGTAAGGTTGCTTAACCCAAGTTAGCACAAAAATAGTGGGGTTGGCCCACTGTTTCTGTAGCATTTTTTCACCCACACACTTCCTTATTTCTTCCCTGCTCTCCCTCTCTCTATGTGGCCTCTACAGTTTCGTATCTTCATTGAAATGCCTTCCAGAAATGCCTTTGTGCTGACAGAGTTGCCTTTTCCAAAAGAGCAAAATTCTCCAGAGACTGGGGTTTCCAGATCTGAATGCTTAATTTCATATTCCAGCCCAGCAAGGGCAAGGATTCAAAAATACTGGATCAGGTGATCAAACTACAAGGGCTAGTTATGTTGAAATATTCCCTTATTTTCCAATGCTGTTTCAATATTAACATCTATAAAAATATTTTGAAGAACTGTATTAACATTTCATAAGCCTAATTTCCAGTCTATCAGTAAATCTACCCACAGAACTCTGTGCCAGTTATTAAATAAAATTAAAAAGAAAGAATACTTTTTTTCATGGTAAATATCTATTTTCCAAAAGAATAATAAAACCCAAGAACCCAGAACACTTAAATCATAAAACAAGCAAGCCCCACTGAAACACCAACACTTCTGCCCCCCTAAAACCAAACCCAAGATCTCCACACTTTGCCTATCAAACAGCAGCAAATATTTAGTAATGACCAGTTTCTTCTATCCCAGTTATTATTTACTTTCCTTTCCTAGAGGTAAAGAAACTACTTTTTCAATATACAAAATTATAAAAACACAACAAACAATAAAACCCAAACAAAAAAGAAACCTAAATCACTTTGCTCTGAACTTAAGGGAAAAATATCTTTGCATCAAATACATTGCACCAGTGTTACACCGAAATTTCATTGCAACTCCAGTTTGCATTCAGCTTGGAGTAGTTCTAATAATGATTTTTCATCAAGTCCTCTATGCTGATTCTCATATTTGAAAGGTGTCTTTATTAGTATCCAGGCCAAAATCTAGAAACCTATTTATCTGGCTGAAGAAGACTTATATAAAAGAACCATTAGGTCTCTAATAGGCAAAATACTTCCTCCTCTTTCAGGTCATTAAGTGCTCAAGAATGGAGTATTTGCATAAAAGGAGAATTCTGTCTTTCATGCCCTCTTATCTTGAATTTCAAACTGTCTCCAATAAAATGATCATATAAATGTCATTTCATAAAATAATTTTATACTATGGGATTGTTACCAATTCACCAAATCTGTTGGTGTCTGTAACCTGCTTGTCAGTAACAATCAACGCATGTAAAATTTTCAGTCGTCATTACCTTCTATCAAACAATTTAAAACCAAATTTCCCAGACAGTAAGTTACTGGTCTGCACAACTTGGGTTTCTTTCAATACCTGCCTTTCCAATACAAATCACAGAGCCCCTTTATTACTTGAAATATCTCCAATAGCATAATTCAGTAAAACTAAAAACATCAAGGCCAAAGAAAACCAAAATTAAAAAAAAAAACAACCCAAAATCTTCCCTACTTGATTTTTTTTAATACCAACATTAAATCAAAACCCCAAAAGAACGTATTTTGCCCTTTAACGATGCTTTCAGCATCTGGTATGAACAGATAGATATGCCAACAAAATTATTTCTTAGCATTGCACCCTTTCCTGGCAGGTATTCTCCCCAGCATCCCTGCACTAATGAGTTTGTCCTTGCAAAGGAATGTGGGAAGGCTCTCCTTCAGTTGAGGATGGATGGGTTTCAGAGGAAAGGTGTTGAAGGGGATTGCCACGGAATGCACACAGGCAGTATGGCTTTGCTCTCTTCAGGGCTGCAAGATACAAGAATAAGACAGGATGGTGGAATCAGCTGCAGGCCTTGGGCAGCAGCTCCTGAGCTCTCTGGCCATTTCCTCCCCCTAGCCAGGCAGAGCCCTTGTCCCCTGAGCCCAGGGGCTGCTGATGCAGGACACGAGGTGCACAGCAAGGCCGAAGGGGCTGCACTGCAGCTCCTGTGTGCAGAGCAGTGTTTAAGCTTGGCTAACAGGGGAAAAGGACTCTGGATCTAGGCTATCTGCACATGGGTACAGAGCAAAGAGCAAAACCAGGACATTGCTTCTTGTCCTGTCACTGGAGACCAGCAAAAAGAGCCTTGCCCTGATTTCTTCACACCCTTCCTTGAAGGTACATTGATAAAATTCCCTGAACTCTCTCTTCTCCAGTCCCCTCTGTCTCAGACTTTCCTCTGGGAATAGATGATACAAAGACAATGCCTTGATCATCCTTGTGGCCCTTCACTGGACTCCGTCCAGCAGCACCATGTCCCTCCTGCCTACACTACTGGCTAACACAAGAAGGGGAGGATCATGATGCTGGAAAAGTTGTTACGGCAATTTAAACTGTAGCCACGTTACTCATAAAAGGTGAAATCACCTATGAATTTATTCATATTCATCATGAGTGCTTGCCAAACCACAGCACCAGACAATCATTTTTTCTATGTGAACCAAATCATTTACAGAAAAGCTATTTTAAACACTGCTTATAAGAATTTCCAATATTTTCATGTCCCAATACCTCTCAAGTCAGGCTCCCTCAGTGCCCTTAGTCAAATGATATCAGCCTCCGAATGAGAGAAAGATTTTAACAAATACATTTTAGAAATCTCAAAGTGATTAAAGTAGTTTTTCTATGCATAGTAATGAGGTGGTTTTCAGGTTTGCTCTTAAAGGGCTCAAAGCAAGTTTGAAGATGTGATCTCAGAGCTAAAAGTGACATGCTCACTGGAAAGCTGGTAGTGTCCCCTTTACATTATTATTCAGAAGTCTAATGTTTCTGACTGGATTTTAAAATACCTGGCATTAATCTCATCATTATCACTAAAACTGACCTAGTCTTCAGGCCAAGGTACTCCAGCCAGAAATTTCATTTAGGGAAAGTGAAATATACTTACTAAAAGGGGGATTTAAAAAGACCAAATACAAATTATTCATTTAAAGGCAGAACTGAAGGTTAAGAATAATTCTAAACAACAAAGTCATCTCTCACTAAAGACCCAGAAAGTATTTAAGAGTAATTTTTCCATGTGGCTGTGTTATTAGCACTATTTGTCTGCTACAAAGGTGTTAAGAATTATGCTAGGGAGAGGTATCACTGTACAACTGTATGTAAAATATGCTCAGCCCAAAGATTCAAAGGAATTGCAAAAATTCTGGTTGCTTAGAATTAGCTATACCTTCTTGGTAGAATTTTTGGTATCCTATATTTAAAATGGATTTCTTGAATTTTCTGAAAAACTAAAATAACAAAACCCAAAATAAGAAAAATTTGAAAGATCCTAAAAAAAACAGGACAACCACAGACTTTTAGGTCTAGCTGTCAAGGTCAACTACTATCATTAGACTTACATGAACGAGTTACAGTAGGGAAATCATGTTAGGAAATATGGGTCAAGTCATCATGCAGTAATAAAGCTGTTACCTCCAGACTCATTTTTTGAAATATTCTTTAAAATCTGTCATGGTTTAGCATTTCTAATATTACAGTCATAACTGAACAATGAAGTATGCCAAGGTTTATTAAGGGCCACCTAAATATTTATTTTGATGTTTTAAAGAAAGAATCCAAACAAACAAAAACAGCCCCCCTCCACAAAAAAAATCCCAACATGCAAATCCAAAAAATTCTCAATTTAGTCCACATCTACTTTGTCCCTAAACACGTACAAGCAGAAAAACAGAAAAAAATATATATACACATACATGAAAGTATATCATGTTTATGTATACTGAAGCATTTAAGGTAAAGAGTTTCTTAAATGTTTCTGTGGGTACAGTGTAGAGCTGGAATTATAAGATCATTATAATAAAAATACAAAGACCAAACAGACAAAAAGAATCAATCCCATGTAAATAGGAATTACAGTGCCAAATTCAGACAAGGCGGCAAAGTGACATAATCAAGTAGATACAGCACTAAATCTAGGGCACTCTGTTACTACCATCACAAGCTCAGTCTAAAAATTAGGTTGCAACATTCTCAAATGTATATTCTCATTTACAGTTTAGGGAGGCATTTTCAAAGCACTCTGTGTTGGCATAACTACTCCCACTGAAGTCACAAGGACCTTAACAATTGATTTCTAAGGAAGCAGGGTTAGGCTGAGCCCTTTTGAAATCCCACTGTAAATGATTTACATGGAGAGAATCAGAGCTTCCATGGCATCCTTAGGATTATAAGTACCTCCAAGGGCTTGAAAAAAAATGAATGATTAGATACAATGTGCTCAGTATACACGGAGTAAGAGCTCACAGAAACCCTTGGACATTCAAACCTGCTTAGCTAAGAAGAAAGCGTGCAGATAAACTACCTCCCATTTTTAATAACTGCTGCTCACATGAGCAAACTGGTAGTTAAAGATTATCAAAAGACAGCTACAGAGGGACAGCCAAGAGCTCTATACGCCATGCCCACAGATCTTCATTCCCTCCTGCCTATTCCCAGCTCAAACACGCCTTGGCCCCCATTGAAAATTCAAGCTTTAGCTTCTTTTGTCCCCTCTCAGCCCTGCGTGGGGTGGACAGAGCAGAACTGCCTGCAGAGGCAGATCAGGGGACAAGCGTTCAAGCCTGGGAGGAGGACAGGACAAAATATGCTCATGCACTGTATTGCCTGGCCACAGTGTGGGTTTAACAGGGATGCAGCTCCAGCTCAAATGTGCAGAAAGATCCTGGATACTCCACAATTAGGTATCAGAAATGCTGACATCATTTCAGTAAATCACAGCAAATAGCTGAGCAGGTTTGCCTGTTTTTTGTATAATTTTATTTTTGTACTTTTGGAGACATGGCAAATGTAAGATTTTTTTAGTTTAGTATGAAAGTATACACAAAATTGGTTTATATGTTGCTCATATTTAGGCCCTGAAATAGTAGTTTGATCTGTTTTTCAGAAGCTAAATACAATGGAAGGCATTTAAATGAATAATGCATTTTTTTAATGGAACAGAAAAGTAATATAAGTGGGGCATGTTAATTCCCAGGCATGCGAAATTTATTGTCACTTAGGTGCCCACTGGGAATAATTTATGCATCCTCGATTAAGAAAATATTTTTAATTTGAATTTGCATATTTTACTCATTACAACTAACCTTGACACAGTCCTTTTTCGAGGTGCCATGCCCTTAGGTGGGAGTTTAAAAAATGTCCACTTACCAGGAAGAAATAATGAAACAATGGCGCACACTTGTTTTCTAAGGAGAAAAATAATGTGTGTCTGGACAATAAACAGCCTCAGCTTGCAATGGTCTTTGCCTTTGTTTACTACAATTAGAACTGGGTTGGAATTTATTCTTCCTTCTTTAAAGGAGACATTTATTCAAGACCTTGAAATCAAGGTAATGCAAGGATAGTATGGTAAATTCCAGCACAGAGTGACAACTTAAAAAAAAAAAAAATCACAAGGGTCAAGTAAAGAGAGAAAAAACTGGCAATAAAACTAATTTCTCCATCATCTGCCATTACAATAACATATACACACCAGTAAACAGTTCACGGAAAAGCATTTGGTCTTCACAGCTTTCTTCTGACAGGTCAGCAACTGTGAAGTTATAAGATTTATAAAACCAGATTTTAAAAGTGTTCCCATTAAACCACAGTCAAAGCCACCCTTAAAACTCTTGTCTCTAAAACTTTCAGAAGCAGTTATATTAATTTTAAAAACCATTCCGAAAAATGCCAATGGGTAACAAACACCTGTCCCTTCCCCATCTGGGCTCTGCTCCTCTCCAGGTGAGAACACTGCTGCAAGCCCTTTTCTGGGAAATAATGACATCCAGTTTCAAACATGCAAGGAAGTCCTGCACATCCACAAACATTCCTGAATAATCTCACATACTGGCATCCACACATAGTTTTCTAAAAGAAATTAGCCCTATTTTAACACCCCAATGAAAATAAAAGTAGGAAAAAACTGCCTGGAAAAGGAGATGAAATTCTTGGCCACCTCCAAGTTCACAAGTCCACATTCTAATTTTTTTTTACTATGAATTTCCTACAGAACGAGGCTGTAATTAAAAATCTGCTACATTCTTAGCACTAGATCAAATGTGTTATCATTTTGCAGGCTCATAGAATATCTGTACTAGACTGAAATGAAGCTCTGCAACTGACATCATTTATAAGATCTTCACTCCTAAGAAAACCTGTCAGTTTAACAGCTTATTTCATGGAGGGCTGCAGATTTCAGAACTCCTTACAAGAAGCACGGCTGAAATGTCATGTACGTTTCAAATATGATTGAATTCATCTTGATTACCAGAGGGTGTTGGCAATTGTGTTGGTTACAGGGTGAATGGTAGAACACCATTTAATTTCCAGGCTGCAATCAGACCCATGCTGATGTACTCCAGTGAACACAAGACCCCACCATAGCTGCTACAGATGAGCCTGTCATTTAATGGGTGAGACTACAGGAGTCAGGACTGACTCTCAGCAAATTAACTAGAACCTCACAAATACCTCATGCAATACATTTAAAAACAAAGTTGAAGAGTGTCTTTCAGAGGTGTCTGAGAATTACCTAAAGAGCACAGGCTGGCCCTGCTAGGATGCTGCAGTTTCACAGCCATAGCGTGACTCAGAAAATCTGCTTTACTGTCCTCACAGCTGTATTGTTACAATTATAACTTGTGTGAACTCCAGCTAGCTCAAACTTTCTCTTAACCTCCCCATAGGCCACATGTCCCTTTCTGAATTCATTTCCTACTGAAGTTCATGAACAGCATAGTGTTTCCCACAGTGCTGGGTCAGCTGCTCAGATCCCAAAAGGACCTCTGTGGCACAGAGGGATTTCTACTGAGCCTGAGCCTAACTATCCTAGAACCACGGAATGGTGCGGCTTGGAAAGGACCTTAAAGCTTATCCAGTTCCACCCCCTGCCATGGGCAGGACACCTTCCACTATCCCAGGTTGCTCCATTCAACCTGGCCTTGGACATTGCCAGGGATGGGGCAGCCACAGCTTCTCAGGGAACCTGTGTCCAGCCCTCATTGCCCTCACAGGGAAGAATTTCTTCCCAATGTCTAATTTGTGCACCTCTATAGTTAGTTTGGCTGGATATATTAAGATCAGAATGGCAAAGCCAGGGGCCTTCATTAGAGGCAAACAGCTGCTTCTTTGCAGGACACCTTTAAACTGAAATACTACAGTCCCTTGGGAATACCTCTGCTGGTACTACAGGTTCTCAATTGCAGTTTAGGAACTAAAAAGCTCTGCAGAGTTAATTGGCTGTTTAAAGATGGAATTATGGATCAAAATGTTCTTTGCTTCTTGTTTACAACAGTAGAGATGGTGTAAAGGCCTTATTTCTGTGTATGTTTTATACACACATTGCTGCAGTTCAAAGCTTGCTTTGCTTATTCATAGAATTTTTCAGTTTCCTATAATACATCCCTAGCCAGGATTTCTTGTTACATTTGTAATAAATACTTAAAATAGAAGAAAGAAATAGGTATTAGATATACTACCAAGCCTTTTATAAAGGAAAACGAAGCCAGGTCAAAGCAAAAAAAGAGCTCACATGGGATCAAAGGTATCTCTCCTTTTACCTGGCAGGTTCCCTGCACTGCAAAAGGGTAACTGCTCATATGTCACAGATGCACACCTGAGATGGCAGGGAGTGAAAAAACTTATTAAAGAAGGTGTCCTTAAAATGGATATCCCTAAATAAATGGATATCCCTATACCTGTTGCACACAAAGCCATCCTTAGGAGTGCAGTGCAGAGTTTAAAACAAGCATTTTCTCAATAAAAACTCACATATTAAACCACTTCTGCTCTAGCGTGAAAACATGTTCCCCTCTCCTGCAACATACCTCTTATGGTGCGTCCACGTGCTCTGAAAGTCTGATATTCTAAAGAGAATAATTTCATAAGATCACTGGAAACATCACCAATAGAAAGCTGTTGTTGAAAATATATTGTACATAACATTTCATATTAACAACAAAAATCCAGGAATCATGCCTGATTTTTCACATACAGAGACACAAAACATAAAGGTTTTGCTGAATCATTGTGCTTGTTTCTTAGAAGTCCCTTTTAAAGAGGAACTCTTTCTAAACATGTGCAGCTTAACCTTATTTCTGAAGTTTCACATTTCTCTATACCACCCTTAAGAGTATTAAACAGCTTAACTAGAATCAAAATGAAATGTGCAAAATTTTCCACCTCCCTGAAAGACTGAAGGATTCAAAGCACTTTCATTTTCATATATTCAAAAAAGGAATACCTGAAATACTTACCTACGATCACTATTTTAAAAGATGTTTTCCTGAAAAATATATTAAACAGAAAGGTAAGTTAATGAAGATGAACAGTAACAGAAGTAGATTTTGTAACTTTTTTACCAAAAGAAAAAAAATATTTTGTAAACTGAGCTAAGAAAAAAGCCCATTTTTTGGCTGGAATAGAGTAAATTTTCTTCACAGCTGGCTTAGTGCTTGTGTTTTGGATTTAGTATGAGATTAATATTGATAACACACTGATGTTTTAGTTGTTGCCAAGTTGTGTTAGCTCTAAAACAAGGAGTTCTCAGTTTCTCGTGCTCTGCCATGGAGCAGGTGCACAAAAAGCTGGGAGGGAGCATGTTCAGGACAGGTGACCCGAATTGGCCAAAGGATATTTAATCCCATAGCCCAGCTGACAGTGAGGGACCAGCTGCCTCTTGCCCCAAGAGGTGCTGCACAGCTACAAAGCACCTATGACTCCCTTCAGGGCCCCCCAGCAGCCCTCCCAAGTGCCCTGCCCAGTGCCCCTGTGCCCACTTCTCCCCAGAGCAGGTCCTGCTCACCAGGAAGAGCCGCGGCACCGGCGCCCTCGCACTCAGCTTGCCCCGGAGCACAGGGGAGCACAGCTCTGAGTCTGGCTGATTGGAGCTGGCAGCCAATTCACCCTCGTAGGAGTTATAAAGGAATTATAAATTTGTTTAGAAGCCTCTTTGAAACCATTTATGAGTACTGTAAATGCCACAGCAAATTTTAAAACTACGAAAACTTCATCGGCCACAGCCCAAAAGGTTGCTTTGCTAACATTTTGATCTAATTCTCACACAGACTCAGACAACAAACTGAAAGCACAGGGTCCATTTCTTCTAATTAATGATTTATAAATTCTGATGTCCCATACAACTAAAACTCATCTTTTCTTGTACCTCCCAGAAAAATCATCTCACCTGCTGAGAGGACAGAAAAAGTGAAATATTTCATCAATTTCTGTACTGATTTCAGTAAAGCAGTAATCTAACAGAAATTATGTTGTTCCAGACTGATTCCTTAAGAAGATAATTATTTTAAATTATTCATTCTCCTTTGAATGAATCTACTGATTTCAAAAAATAATACCTAAATAACTCAATTTTGAGTATATAATTTTACTGTGTTTTAAAAATTAACTGAAATCTTCACTGACATTTTCCTATTGTTCTCTGTATATGGGCACATTGTTTATAAATTGGTTTGGTACAAGTCTACAGGGAACTTGTGCAGGGAATCTAAATGAAAGGGACAACACTGACACCAGCCCATCCCCTTCCCCAGAAAAGTGGGTGGGAATCCAACAGTGCAGGACTGGTCCTGGCTCAGCAGTTCACTGAATTTAAAGTGTCAATATTGCAAAAGGTTTTTATGAGAAACAAAATATTTTAAATTGTTTAAGGAATCACAAGCACTTTAGCATTGCTACTGCCAGCCTTTTAGGTGCTAAAACAATCTGGAATCAGTCTTTGGTACATGTTACATCATTTGGGAGATTTGGAACTAAGCTCCAGCATTGCATATAGCATAATATTAAATCACACACAATGCACTACAAGCAATCCTCTGCTGGCCCAATCTTCTAAAATGATTTATTCACAGAAAGTTTAAGTGTACAGCAGGGAGACTGCAGCACATTTGCACCTTCACAAAGAACTCTTGTCAAGCAAGTCACCAGTATAAATGCAATTTGGGCAGCTTTAGACCAGAGTGAGATTTAGAGGTTTGAAATAAACCCACCTTCTTTCAATACGAAAGGACAACCAACATTTTATATGGAAAGGATGCAGTTTCTTATGCACAAATATATAAATACATTTTATGGCACTCACCTAACAAAAAAAAAGAAACCCCACCAGCATTAAATAACAGACCTGCCATAATGCAACCTGTTGTTACTCCTTGGAGTGATTAAAATACAGTTTCACCATGCTGAAGTGTCTCTCCTCCCCCTCACACCAGCACACCCTTTCTTCTTCTGCATTTGTTATATATTCTCATTTATATTATCTGTCTAGCTGTCCATCCTTAGATTGGAATCTGCTTAGAACAGGCACTTCTCCTTCTTGACCATTCAATGAGCACTGCAGTTGGTGATACCATGGACAAATATTAAATGAACCTCTCTGAAAAGAGACAACTGTAAGAGGGAGTTCTATTGTGTAAAACAACCGTTCCCACAGAAGAGAGCTAAGGCACTTAACTGAACTAGTTTTTACTCAAAAGACTATTCAAAATATTGAAACACTCCTCTGTACATTGTTTGCTTGTATGGAAATATACACAGGGCAATGTTAGGGGCCTCATCCTGACCAACTTTTGGAAGCACAAACTTCTGTTGATATTTTAAGAGGAATTGTGAACTGGTTTGGGAAGTTTAATCAGCGCTTTTAAAAATAAGTCAACATCAGAAATGGTAGTTGAGTTGGCTTAAAGAGCTGATTATGGAGCAAGGGGAAGATTTTTAAGCAAAACCACATTTTATCTTGCACAGGGAGCAAGGCATGAATGAAAAATGGGGGCTACAGGCCTACAGGATCTCTAGAGCACCTGCATTCTGCCCTGTTGGAAATTTAAGTGACCTTGCAGCATGAAGTAACTCTGAAATTAGAAGCTGTTAGAAAATACTTTCTATATTATTTGTGTTAATACTTGCAAGTTCATCTTTTCTAATAGAGGATTTCCATCTAGTTTCATAAAATCTGACAGAAAAATTATTTTTGAAAAGCTTCACTTAAGTGGAAAAACAATTCCACAACTAAAAACCTCATGGAATAATTTAAAAAAATGACATGAGTTGTATTCAGGTACAGCTGTGAAAAGGGTATGCGCAATTTGCTGCAAAGATCCACTCAAACTCCCTCCAATCCTGTACCCTTTTGCCCTCAGCATCCACCTTCTCCCCTGTTGAAATCAAGAATGCAGAGTGGATATTGAAATTAACTAGTACAGTAAGTGAACTGCAGAATTAGTACCAGTCTAGCAAATTAAACAAGGGAATAACCTAAATTTTTTTCCATTTTCCTTTTTTTTTATTTCCAACAAATTAGAGGGCTCCAGTAGATTTTTATCAAATACTGAGCTCCCCACTCTCTTTCTCAAACTGTATAAATGCCTTGAACTCCCAAAAGAACATCACCATTCCTTAGCCCCATGTAGTTCTCTTTCATTTACCCACTTCCACAGCACCATTTTCAAAGACTTATTTTAGCCAAAGGGAACAAAAGTGGAAATCCTGAAAGGAGATCTGCAGATTTTTCCAGAATTTTTACTCTTCCCCCTCCACCAACTGTCCACAAGATCTCAACTCCCCCACTGGGATAGCCTTTATGGATGACTCCTGAGGCACTTAAAGATTAAAACAAAGGATGAGCCTCACAAGTTTTACACTGCAATGCTGGCCACAATAGTTTAGCCACCCTCTCTGAACACAAAAAAGCAGCCCAGCCTCACCTTTGAAGTTGTAAGCCTTAGTCAAATTCCAGAAAACAACAGATATGACTATATATTATATAATTTATTTTGTGAACTACACAGACACGCATACACCTCATGATCGGCACAAGTGCAAAACATAAGTATCACCTACCAGGTTGAAAGTGTTTTCTTCAAAATGTAGTACTAAAGCAAACAAAATTTACAAATTTCCTTATGGAACAATACTAAACATTTAGAAAAATAAGGAAAATGTCTCTTTAATGCATAAGCCATTCAAAATTGGGCCCCAAGTGTTGTGCGAGGCAAACTACAATAGAGCGCCTGCAGGCTGCTTCAGAACTGCACAGGCACTGAACGCAAAAAAGAACCACAGTGCTTCCACGGTGGCATCAGTTCCAATTTAAGCACAATAATAGGGCACAGCACAGTATTCTGCACTTGCATCACAAAAGGAAAAGACCAGCAATCTCAAATTTTGTGTACAATCCCTAAAACAGATGCTAAAAATCCCCAACAAAACCCTACGATCCTATTTTACACTAAGTTCCCCTCACACAAATTAAAAACACCTACTTTACATATGCAACTGATTAATTCATTGCAAATCTTGCTTCCCTATAATATGCATTTTCTTTGCTTTCAAATAACTCATAATTTCCAACCACTCCCATGGCACAATTTAACCTAAATAAATCCATTCAGGTATGCTCCTCTCATCAGTTATTTTGCAGAGTAGTAAATTCTAACTATGTATTATGGGTAAGTTTTGTATATAGATATGGCATTAGTGACACAAATGGGCCAGTTTCGGTGATGAATTTCTTCTGGTGACCTGAAATCTCTGCTCACAGTCTCCTTCTGCAGGAACAAGACCATAGCTGTGCCACCAAATGAGCCCAACCTGGTGCCTTTAGAAGACGCCACCACTGGTACCTGCTCAGTTTTGATGGTGCAGACACACGAGAGTATGTCACCCCAGAGTACTCTGCTCACATAAAAGAAGAAGATTTAGAAAGATGAAAAATCCAACCATGTACCAAGCTGATCCTAAAATAGCTTGCTAAGTCATAAAAATGCAAATCTTGCCAAGCTGGTGAGACTAATAAATAATAGAACATCTTCTACCAAGTCTAAGCTGAGCTAGACAGAAGCAAGTAAGGTTTGTTTTGTTGGGGTTTTTTGATTTGTTTTTTTTTTGTCTTCAGAAAAGATCATCTTTGTGAATGAAGAGGCAGAGATTATTTTAAAGAAGGAAGCAAGGAGACCACTGGAGACAGAAGACCAGGAAGACAACTGATGAGATAAAGCCTAATGAAAGCCTCTGATCATTAATCTGCAAAGATCCCAGTACCTTGTTTTGCAACACCTTCTAAGAAAAGAACATTTCACTGACTTGTTATCCAAGTGAAATAGATTGGCCCATAGGATGTTATCTTGATATAGCCATAAATGTGTTCATGTGGTTTCTAAAGCTAAAAAAAAAAAGGTATCTGGTCTATTTAGTCTGAGGTCTCAGTTAAATAGGATGCAGACTTCCATTCTGTAGCACCTCTCCTGAGCTCTCTAGATCTTAGATGTATTAGAACATGTCTCTCAAGAAAATTACAATGTTTAAATCAAGACTTCAAGTGACAGAGAACCTACTGGGGCAAGATGTTCCAATGGTTAATTACACTACATTCATTATGGTACACAGGGCAAAACTACTCTGCTCAGGAGACATATCAAAGTCACCAGAGGACAGCAACCTCATCTGCTAGTTCCAATTTGCTTTATGAAAGAAATTCAGGCTAAAAAGACAAGGCATACACACCCTTTCTTAAAGCAGGATGCAGCATACTATATTATGCAAATGGGTATAACTCTCTCTTATCTCCTTAACTATGGCAAACATGTCCATCTCTGTCTAAAATACACACCCATTCCTGTGCAACCAGTGTGAAGTCTCAAGTTTGAAAATACTCTGAAGTTCATAGTTTCTGGCTGATTGAGGCAAGGAAGGAGACACAAGCAAATGCTTTTCATTCAAAAATATTGAATAGAACACAAAATTATAATCTAATAACTTAATGCAATGCAAGTCTTTTGGAGCTGAAACACAGCAGCTTTATAGTAACATGAGCTGTTTAGGACAAGAAGAGATTAATATTTTATCCCAACTGAATTTCATGTGGAATTTTGATAAGAATGTAATTTCCCAAGCTGACTAAGAAGCCAGGCCTGTGAGGAGATGTAACACCCCTTCTGTACATGAAGCAGCCTCAAATCTATAGTTATCAAACTTGTTAAAGAGTTTGCTTTCATATATCACCCAAAGCCAGCACTCCAGCTACCCTCTAACTCCTAACACTGTTTCTTAGCACTGTTCATAAGCAGAGCACTCTTCAATTTTGTCTTGAGCATCATCTAAATTCTTTGCACAGGACATCTTGCCTGAGGGACATCCCAGGTAACTGTTAATCTTCTAAAAATCTGGGAAGATTACAGGAGAACAGCATGTAGGATATACTACAGAAAAAAAAGCCCCTTCAACTGGCTGGGTAAAACATCTATCCAGACTTCTCCATCTCTAGTTTATACACACTGTGTGTGTATTAACTGAAATATTTATCAAATCAGCTGCATTATCTTAATAATATAAGTGGGCCTATACTGAAAACTTGAGACAAATAGATATTTTATATATATCAACCAGAAAAAACCCTCTTCAAACAAAAATGAATACTTATGCAGAACAAATTAAGTGATTCACTCACATCAGTAACATCCAAGTAACATATTTACTTCTTCTGAAGCTTGTTTTTAATGGAAACCCACTTTTCTGTCACATGCAAAGGGCTTATGTAGAAACACCTATGAAAAATATTTTTTTAAATTTTATTTCTCTGTAATCATATGTGTGCTACTTGTCTGGAGAACAAAGAAGTTTTATTATTATGATTACAAATTAATATTTAACCTAATAGAGTACTGTATAATACCTAATAGAGTACTGCAATTTCTGATTTCTGAAGCTTTTTTCCACTTAAAAACATTTACAGTGATGTAGTGCACATTTTAGGATATTAAGAATGACATAAAAATCACTTCAGTAACATGATGCAAAGTACCATACCAGCATCAAATCACTGCAGTGGATCAATATAATTCAAAGAATTTTTCAGAGGAAAACCTCACAAGGATCATGTAACTGAAATCTTCATCCTGTGCATCTGTCAGGTAGCCCACAGCTCTTTGCATCAGTTTCTTCTTATCCTCTTCTCACTATTAAAGTTTCTAGACCATTTATAGATGTTCTCTTGGTGTTACTGCCCTTAGGTCCCCAGTATTCCTCAACTCTCTGCAAACCACCACAACCTCAAACAAAACAGCCTCCAACAGCTCAACACCAGCACAGCCCCAATGACCAAGCAAAGGTAACTGTAAGAAAAAAAGAGTGACTTTTGAGCACATTTCTCAGTGGAATGAGGATTCTGGCAGAGTAGGATAAGTATGATGGCTTTCTCTAAAGGTGACATCTTAAGTGTTCTGCCACCATTTTGCAACAGGACAGGCCCCTTCCAGCACAGCGCAGGCAAGAGATGAGATGGGCTGAAATCTGGGATGCAAAGGAAAAAGGCTCCTCACACATGACTGTACCCCCTGTGAGATGGAGACTGGCTGTATGCCTGCAGCTGATGAGGAGGAATTTGTAGTGCCATGGGAACGGTGATGCACTGGTGCTGAACTGCATTCCAGGGGCTAAAGACATGCACAGGATGGATATGCAAACATTACCATGGGGTAAGAACACAGACACACTTGCACCACTGGTAACACCTACTGTGTTGAGTGGTGCTTTATAGTCAAGAAAAGAATTACAGTGAACAACCCCGTGTGAAAACCCCTCACACTCAACACCATCCAGTAAGGGCCAAGGCAAGGCCAGCAGAGACATTATGTGGTGGGTTTGCAGAGTATGTTCTGCTTACCTGCTCAGTTTTGCACAAAGGTCTAAACAAGAGGCTGATTTCTTGTCTGGGCAAACACACTGTCAGAAGAATTCTGACCACATAAAGCAGACCCTCATGTATCTGGGATTCTCATGTATGGTTTTTCACAGGGAAAAGCAAAGTCATCTTGTATTCTGAATTCAGCCTAGATTTCCTGTATCCAGATAACACATCCCAGGAAAAGCAAGATGCACTCAGTTACACTTTTGTCCTACCATGTGCACCAAATCCAGCACAGCTGCAGCATACAACATTTCTGCACACAATCAGCTCATCAGTCGTGATTCCTGCTCACAGCCCTAAACACATGACAAAGTTTCATTCTAGGTAGAGGTAACTGGGCCATCAGACTGAGACCTTCAGTCGGAAATATGGATGGTAAAGCCAGAATTCAGCTTCACAGTGGGTCTCAAGTTAAAATGGAAATACCTTCGTGATAGACAAATGAAAGCTGAACAGAAACTTGCCTGGTGCATTGGAGATACTTAACACAAATAAAATCATACCATCGGATAATGACACAACCTGCAACACTTCATATCAATCCTACACACAATATATTCCTGAATATATCATAAACCATAGTAAGCACCATGGCACAGGCAATTTTGAAAGTCGCTGAACTTCTGCAGGGTACAAAGTATCTGCATTATATAAAAGCTACACATTAAAATCTATTTTAAAAAGCATTTTCCATTCTCTTTGGTAAGTTCTCTTTTTCACCAGACAGTAACTATCCCCCATCCTTCTCCCTCCCATAGCCAACAACAGAATGAAACAGAAGCCATAGTGCTAAATAATAATTTATAAATTCTGCATGAAATAAAATTTAAAATCAAACTGATTTCATTCTATCTAATTAAAAATTTTTTATGTAATCCTTTAACATGTATAAGCTTATAAATCACTTTTCATATAATGCACTGCAGTTACCAATCCAATGAACTGAAAGGAATGCTCAAAAAAACCCAAACCCAAGATTTGGGCAGAAAACACAACTTATTAACTCAGAATACAAAACACTTAAATTATTATTAGGATTACTACCCTCTTAGCAGAATAGAGGTGTCACATCAGTTTTGAATTATATGTCTCTATTCAACAAGAGGCCAAAGTAAATAGAGTTTTAAATTTTAATATGCTTACTTATTCCTGCATAATTTTTAACATTTAAAAAAGCCACAAAATAGATGTCTCTACAGGAAAAAAATAAAAACAAAATAAAAAAATCTCCAGGGCTCAAACCCAGCCATCAGACAAATTCAAAGAATCAAAAAAATATGCATTTGAATTGCTCCTTTACAAGTGGCCAGTAAGGCACTTTGTGAAAATTACTGGTTTTCAAATGATATTTAAGTCTCACTTAGAGAGGAAAAACTCTTTCAAAGAATAATAGATTTTTTTATTCTATCTTCAATGGTCAGATTTCCATAATATGAACTGCTTGATAGTCACTTTCCCTTTAAATTATTTTTTAACCATACAGGCAGTCACATCTGATTTCTGATTCTCCTTACCTTACTTTTCCTTTCAATTACTTCAGTTCTTAATACGAACAATAAGAGTGCTCATTGCATGTCCTCTGTGGGACTCCTGGAACTTAGATACTCAATAGACAGGTGCATAGATAAGGATTCAAAGTCTTTGTTCCACTGTCCAGACAGAATATGTTTAATCTTTTTTCTACCTTTTCTATGCCATTTAAACTTTAACCTAGTAGTAACTTTTACTGCCTTGATTCACAATTCAAAGGTATAAAGATGAAAAGTCCTTGCCTTGGAACGTAGCTTGAAAACTTCATTCTTAGTCTGTATTTCTTTTGAACTTCTTCTTGTGGTTTTTGTCTTTATTTTTCCAGGGTGCCAACTTTACAGTATAGGACTTTCCAAACCTAACAGCAGGGCTACTTGGAGGGAAGAAAAGTAGAGCAGATTTGCCCAGAATCAGCTCACCTTAATGGAAAATATTTAAATTACTGACCAGGGTTGATTAGAGGACATTCAGTTGATTCCCCCCCTCCCCCATTTTCTGAAATATGTTACTAGTGACAGGCTGTTGTATGTAACTGTAAACATACACATCAGCCCAGTGAGCACTGGACAAAGAGCCAGTATAAAAGTAAAAGAAAAACCACACTCTGTACAGCACAAAACACATCACATTTAATTGTACAGAGATAATAATTTACAGTCACAATCATGGTATATAAGTGACCATGACCATTGACATTGTATCTGTGTGGCAAAAAGAACAAACCTTTTGCATTAGCTGAGATAGATGTTAAAAGATCAGATAAATATACACATTTCTGGAAAACTCCAATCTCTTCCAGGAGCGTGAAAGGTGGTACTGCCGTATGTCACCCTGGCTCAGCCACGGCTCAGTGACCATCAGTGCTGATCCAGTAATGCACCAGGCTGCTGAGCGAGGTGCCAGAGGCATGGGCACACATGCCGACCTGGCACCCTGCTCCAGAGGGACAAGCCACCAACAGAAGGGCGAGACACCAACCAGCTCAGCTTGCCAGAGGTCACCTGTGAGAGCCCATCTCACTACTTCAAACTTCATGAGGGAATTATCCCAACAAATAAATGTTTCTGTGATTCTTAAAATGTGCTGCCTTTCACCTCTCTCTTGGATTAGGGAGGAAAAAAAGCAAAGCTGGAAATGGTGTATAATGCCCATTATCCGAACTGCTTTTCAGAGCTAAAAGCTGGAAGAGCTTTTGTAGCTCCTTTAGACCTTCCAACAGGACTGTCACTCAGCTATGAAAAGCAGCACTGCCTGCCCACTGCTCAAGGAAAAACACAGCAAGGCCAGGAGGATGCTCCGTGCCTCCCCCAGCCCAGCTCCCTGGAGCCCAATTACCATATCCTGCAGCCAGGAGAGGGGAAGAGCGCGCTGTGTGTCTGGGCATGGGGCTTGCTCAGTGACCACGGGAAAACACAAACAGTCTCACAGAGCTGAAGTCAAGGGGTCTAGGGTTCCTTGGAATAAGACAATCTGCAGAAATAGCGATTCAGGTTAGCTGCACATTTTTCCAAGGCCCTAAAACATTTTCAAAGAGCAAACTGGATCATTTTCATCCATACGACACAAGCAGCATTCATACATTTACTATTACATAAGGATTTTAATGAGTACAAAGGAAAAATATAGTTGTGCCCATCTAGCATCCTTTAATCAGTTACTGTCCTTTCATTTCAGGAAATGACATTCTATACCCCTTTCTTAAGGAACTATCATTGAGTCTAAAAATTATACAGTGTGAAAACTAGCCCAGTTGCTTAGAATTTTATTAAAACTCCTACTTTGCAAAAACCCCTGAGAGTCAATAAATTTTTTCAAGAAAACATCCATTGCTTATAGAATGTTAGCACATCATTCAAACTACTTCAGAATTACCAGAGCACTGTTCTTTACTGAAGTTATCTTTGCTAATTAGAGAGACATCAAATGAATACCCCCTTCAACAAGGTGAAAGCCATCAAAGAGGCAGGATTACAGCATACAGACTGTCAGGTAGCAATGTGATTACCAACATAAAACCTGAAGCTATAAAAAAGCATTTAAAGTAATTATGTAAAGGATATGCCCTCACACTCTATAATTTAAAAACCATTTAACTCATTATTTAAATTTACTAACAGATGTAAACTCTTTTCAAACACAAAACTGATGTCCATCACTGCATTCTCCATGCATTGGAAGAAATTTTGATTTTAATTTATTGAGCCCTACAAACTTCTGGATTGCTTCATTCACCATTCAGTCTAGATTTATAACCAGGTAATAAAATTTAAAGGGCATACATATACTGTACTTACCAACTTCTTTCATTAAAAAGCCATTCTTGAGCTTCCTTTGCTGAAGCATGTGGCACTTGGGGAAGAACCACAGATCTAACAGGATTGCCAGAGAAGTCAGAGGATATATTCTTGCTACCTCAAAAATCCTAAAGTCTTCAAAAACCCATTTAGAAGAGTTTAGAGTACGAGTTAACTCTGCCTTCAGTAAGAAGAGCTGAGTCAAAAGTTATAAAGACAATGCATGAAAGATCTAGGACAAGAACAGACAATTGAGGAATTGCCAAAAACATTACAGGGAAGAAAAAAAAAGGAGGGGTAAAGACTTGACTGTGACCTATAAATTAAACTGCCATGGTTATTACAAAAAACTTGTCAACCAGTTTTATACCTCTTTCTTTCCATTTGTAACTTTTACTTTGAGTTCTTCATTATTCAAACTAATATACAGTCCATACAGACTGTAAAAAATATGAGGTCTGAATCTTTTTCATTTTAAGTTAGTTATAAGATTACCTGAGAAACATGGAAGTTTAAACAAGAGTATTGAATGAATTCTGAAAAATGTCCTCAGAGACATTTTCAATGCTCTAGGATGTCTGTAAAGAAGGCCTGACAGGTTTTAAGTTCTTCTGTCTATTTGATTCATAACTGAAAATTTATGAAGTATGTTAAGGCTATTCTTCCCTGGCTTTCCTGCTTGATTTACCGGTGATACACTTTCAAATTTAAGACTTTAAAAAATACCTCTGTCTCAAATATTACCCAAAGATATGCTTAGATATCTTATGCACAGGTACAAGTCAAGGAAATACAAAAAATTCAGATTTTTGAATCTCTTATTCCCTTTGGTATATTCAGTATTCCTTTTTGTTATGCTCATGCCGGCACCAATTCTTTAATTTTCCAGTTTCACACTCTGCTCCATACCCCCTCAAATTCTAATAAAAAAGCAAAAGGATCATCTGTGACAAGTCTTACAGGAATTCTTTACTTCATAAAGAAATCATAAAAGAAATAAACCTATTTTAAAACCTCATTGGATTTTTTTAACTTGGTTACAGGGGATAAAGAAAAAAAATAGTAAAAAAACTTCCATTAAGTCCGTTTCCATGCCATTTTTGATTCCTTTCCCCGATTCTCTTGGCAGCAGAGAAAACCTGCATGTTTTCTCTATGTTGTGAGTCACTCAAGGAACACAGTCTTGTCTAAGGAAATTCTGAACAGTGTAGAAATTTTAAAGTGTATGTATCTAGTAGTAAACTGAAAGAAGGCAATCCTAAAATATAAATATTCTTTTGTATTTAGAGACAGACTTGTCTATGTATCTTTTTTTTTTTTAATAAATATGCTTTTCTTTGGTAGTCTTGAGACAGTCGGGAATCACTGCGTTACAATCAAAGAGTACATGTTTTATCTAACAAGAAGTTAAACAGATTTCAGTGCAAGTGTTCAACACATTGAAAAAATGCTTCCTTCATCCTTCTTATGAAAGCAAGGGAAAATTCTAATCAACAGATTTCCCCCATATTCATCAAATCCCAGACACTAATTATATCTCAGGCACAAGCATGGTGCCTGGAATACCGAGCAAAGCTTAAGTGGCAGTCAGTAGATAGATTATTAGTGAAGCAGGATACAGATATAGGCACCCTACAGTTGACAAAACTGTCACCAGTGATTGATTCTCTAGATTGCTTCCAACAAGTTCTTGGTCATTCTGGCTTCATCTATGACTTTCCATGGTTTTTGTTGCTACAGACAATAAACTCACAAAACATCCCAGTTGGATCGAGGAAAACAGCCCATATTCTGTACTCTTGATTGACAGACAGATATTTAGCCCTTTAAAACCTATCCTCAGAGGTTCAGCAGAGTCACAGCTGCCCTGTAAATTTACAACAGTCTTTTCTTTGCATCATGTTAGCACACAGGGCAAAAGTGTTGCTCAGGGCTTGAGGTGTTGAACAGCAATGCATACCAAAAAAAAGAGAAAGACTAGCTTCCTGCTTAAAGTAACACTGAGACAGCCAGACAGTGACCAGCTTAGTTTCTAAATCCATTTCTCCAAAAACACCTTCACTAAACCTGGAGGATGTAAAAGAAATGAAAACCGTATCTTAACCTCCAGCTGATTTGAAATCCCTTTGCATGCAGAATGTTGTAGGTAGTTATGACAACTCTTCAAGGACAATCATCAGCATTTACCAATGTGCTGAAATAAGTTTTTAAAAAGGAGATGCCATTACAGAAGATCATGAAGTCATCTAAAAGAGACTGCAAATATACTAGTGTTAACCTATTTAAACTGAGCAAGAATCGTACATCAAGACACTTCAATCTCCTCAGAAGGAATCACTGACCTGTAAAGCTGTAGCACTGGAAATGGTACCTTCTAAGTGTCCTCTTTTCTTTGGTGATGTATGCAACAAAACCAGTTAAAATTCAGTAGGCTTTAAAATATTAGCTTGGCATAATATACCACAATCTGTGAAATGCAAACTGTGGCAAGGCAAGAAAAAAGGATACACATACCACCATTATGTCAAGCATCTACTGCTGCACACTAACTCCTGGAATAGGCAGGACCTTTGGGCTGAAGTTGTAACCCTTTTATATATATGTTCTCATGTCTTTAATAAATGCTGAAACCAGGTGAAAGTGTTGTTGCCATTCGCTGTGGCCACTCTTCCTTATCCTACCCTTGATGTAACAACACAAGCAACCAACAGACTCAGGTTCTTGTCTCCGTGTTGGAGCGATGTGAGTTTGTGTTCCCAACCACACGTCCTCAAATCAGACACCAAGGCAGAATTTCCCTTAAACAAAAACATTGCACTGATAGCAGCACTCCTGAGGGAGGAAGAGGTTTTTGATCAAGTAGTTTCAGCTGCGTTTTCTGACTCATGAGGGCTGAAGCTGTGAGAGGAACTCTGCTCCACGCTATGGTGGGTGTACCCCGAGTAACAGCTACTGCAAGTGTATTGAGCAGAGAAATCACAGGAAAAAGTCAAAGGCAAAGGACAGACATCCTTGCCTTGGGCAGCTTCTGATGGGTGGCATTCAAATAAAGCATATGGAGAATTGTAGAACAGTTGTGCAGAGGTTATAAAATTATGTCTGAAATTTAATTTCCCCACTACTACAAAATGATAGTCCCAAAGAACCCTACTGATTGCTGTTTCTGAACCTAATGGTAGAAGGCAGCAACTTTTATTCTCTTGGTTAACGTGATCAATGTGTTTAATGCTTCTTAAAGTTTATGAATTGTAGCTGCTCTTGGAGCAATGCCAGACTGGTCAGTGTGGGTGAGCTGGAAGGGCTGGTGAGAGTTTGCTAAGATTTTCACTTGCATTTCACAGACTAGTTAAAATAATTATATAGCTCAGCAAAGTTTTAGGATTAAATATTTGATACATCTGAAACTTGAGAAAAATAAACAGCACTTGCACCCAATTCTGCAAAAGCTCCTAAAAGGCTTCAAAGGGGCATTCAGATAGAGCTACATTATCTCTATTTCTAATTTATTTTTGCAGGAATTACCAGTGAGCATCTATTTTCATGATTTAGATGTTCTGTTAAGTGAACTGCTCTGTGTCAGTGTCTTCTGAATCCCTTGAATGACATTGTAGGTTCAGAAGTATGTAATGGGCACACACATTATAGAATCTGTGCCAAGACAAAATTTCTCTTGGTACATAGAATAATTTCTGTTTGGCTCAATGTCCTCTTCTAAGGTTGAAGCTGACTGAAGTTCAGTGCCACCTAGATCCAAGTAGACTCAACTGGGTGTTGGACAAGGTTCATTTTACAAATAAATAAGTAAATAAAAGCAAACAAAAAAGCCTCCTTCAAGCCCTGTATTTTTCTCTATCTGAAATCCATTACCTTAATCTGTATTTAAAAAAAGGAAAAAAGAAAAGTAACAGGAGTTCAACAGGAATTCCTCCAATCATCATCTCCTTTATGACAGATATTGACTTAAATCTTAGTACTCCATACAGAAAACATTTGTACCATACCTCAGGTTGTATTGGTGACAATTTCCAGGTTCAATTTAAAGTGTATGAGTGTATAACTAGTGCTTTAACTTGGGGCTGCAGCACCTCTCTCTAGCTAGGAAGTCAACATTTGAGCATATGTTGACACCTGTCAGCAGAAAGCCCAGTGCTGGCCATGTCAGTCAGAACCCGAAGCAAAACCTGAAAAGATCTTCAGCAGCAGCCCACATGGCAACAGCCCATTACATTCCTCAGGTGAGGAACGCAAAGTAAGAGCTTCCTGCTTTGCAGAGAATTATCTGGGTATGAAGCTAGAATATTGGTGCAAATCAGATTTCTGAAGAATAAAGAACACATGCAGAGTGCCCATCAAGCTACAGAAAGCTCTTGCATACACAAACCAAAGAACAAAAGATTGGTCTTGACCATACTACCTACACCACTTTGAACAGTACAGAGCAGTTTTTTGAACAGAAACCTGGTACTTGACATTTCCTGGAACTATCCCCAGGAGGAACTTCCGATTTCTAGAAAACAAACAAGCTATAGTCAGCAGCATTTATTAGTGTAGCTCCCAAATGTTAATAAACCTACACTTTTCTGTAGGAGAAAAGATGTCAAAAATTCATTTTTGGCTAGTATTAAAATAAAAACCTTTAATAGAGACAATTACCCTGCTGCTTCATTAGTTGAGGAAAAATATAAATAATTACTTCTGCTCTAGGCATGCTTACAACTAGGTAAATCCCACAGCTTTTAACCACCACTTAAGCAAGCCAGCTCTATAAAACCAGCCCTCTCTACTTTGCACACCAATTAGGCACCAAATATCAAAGTTATTTACTTTATAGCCGAGGCTCAGCTGCTTCTGTCATGGATGAAGGACACGCTGTGTATGGGCTCACACAGCTGCATGATTCCATTCTGTTTAAGCATAAAGTGACTGCAGCCACCTTAGCCCAGCAGCCTCTCTTGCCATTCCTGCCACACAAGAGCCAAGAGTTCCAACAGCCAGTGCCCCCGGCTATAGCCTAAAGGAGGTTCAGACAGCATAAGGAAAAGTAACAAAACCATGATATCTCAAATCTGGTACCACATCTATCCTCTCCAAAACTCACATGACCTCTACCTGCATAATTCAAAATGGTAGAGTCAAGTTAAATTTTAGTTTTTTTTTTTTCTTGAAAGATAAATGAAAAACACAAAAAATTGCAAGGTTCTCAGAAAATCAGTTCTCATTTTAGGAGGCTGGGTTTATAGAGGATGGTATTATTTGGGTTTGGTTTTGTTTTGTTTTTTTAATTCGGACTTTGTTCTTTACCCACTTGTCACGTGGCCATGATCTGAAATGCTGAGGACAGAAATACTTCACAAATTTCTTTTTACTAATTAGCAAGAAGAAAATGCTGCAAAGAAGGTTCTACCTTGAAACACGTAATTCTTTAAAACTAAGAAAAAAGTGCATGAACAGACAGCAGTGAGAATAAAGCTGATCTTAAAGAAATATTCTAAAACTTCTGGACTCCTGAAAACATAAAACAAAAAGAGATCATAGAATACTAGAAGTATAGATAAAAACCACAGTATAAAATCTTAAGCAAAGAGGATGAAGAAAGGTAAAAGATCAAAAACTAAGTCGAGCTCAAAGCAGACACCCAGCAAAAAGAATAAAAATTTTAGAGTTTATGTAAGAGTTTGTAAATGCTCTTCTGAAGAAATGTTTTGGAACTTTAGGAAGGTTTGTTCATTTAGTAGAAGCCTTTTATACGTTACTCCATTATTAAGGATTATCAAAGGAATTACAGCAAAAACTATCTTCCTCTAAGTTGAAAAGTTCATCTCCCATAGCATGTCCTTTAAAATTAATACAACTTGAAGTCCTTCCATGAAATTTGAAAAAGATTAGCCTGAAAATAATACTGTATATCCTCTATTATAGGGTAAATAATAAAAAAAAATAAACAGGACATGTTTATGTGCTGGCTGCTAGAAGGGTACTTCACAAAGCTCATATGCCTCTTCCTTAGAAGGTCCCTCCAAAAAGGTATCTGTCATGGCCCAGAAACCAATTTATAGAAATACTTGAGCCTGTACTGTCAAATTATTGGATGAGATGGAGAAGGAATAAGGCTATAGCTATTCCTATATCCTATGTATTTAGCCTGGGGAAAAAGGGGTTTATTTTTCGGGGGGGGGGGGGGGGGGGGGGGGGGGGGGTCTCATGAATGTTTGAATACTTGCTAAAACAAAAGTTACTGCTGAAAATACCTTGTTTGAAAATACAGTAGCAGCTGTGTATTCTACATTACAGTGAAAGCTGATGATATTTTAAGTGTAAACCATAATCCCCAGAAGTAACAGAGCTCTCTAAATTAAAAAGCTTCAGCACTTGTCTCAGCCAGGGGTGTGTGTACGACTGGCGGCGGTGGCTGCTACGGTGAGCACGTGCACTCACACACACATTGCGATGGCGGGGGGAAAAAAGCTAATAATTGGGTTCTACTGATTCAGTGTATGAACTTTTCCAACCTTGAGCAAGATCTCCACAGGAGATACTCACCACAGAGCCAGATCTGTGGACTTCTGCACCACAACAGTAGTGGTTCTTTGCTGCTTAACAGAACTCAGAGAGATTATAACAAAATGCTTCCTCTCTACATGGTCCTTTTAAGAAATCAAGGATTTTACATGTGACAATAGACAGTTAAACCATTTATTTCCTCTTTTTATTTCTTTTGGTAAATCAGTAGAATTATTTTAATATTAAAAAACTGTTCTACTTGTGAAAGGAGAGTATTCCTGCTGTAGACAGCAACTTCAGAGAAAATAACACATGCAATTAGTGAACAAACCATCAGCTCATCAGCTGTGAATATACTCTCTCCTTACAAAAGAAAAGGAGATTGTCTTGTTTTCTCCTCACACTCACTTGCCAGCACAATATGTAAAACCTTTCTCTTCTCAACAGGGTCAAGAAATCTCCCCTTGAAGAATTTAGTAACCAATACAGTGTGCCAGATTTCACAAGAGAATGTACATGGCGCATAAGGCAGCAGAAGATGCACTGCTACCCAACCCTTCTTTGAGGAGGGACATCCATTGAGAACGCTCTGATGTCTTGGGAGAAGGAACCTGAGGCACAGGCAGTCTGACCAGAGGGATTCAAAATCTTTGCCTCATTCAGTATGAGCATGCAGCTCCAGAAGTGCTGAACAGCTCTACTGGTTAGAAAGGTAGGCTGATCTTTATGATTTGATAAAGCAACCTTCTTGCTTCCCCAGACTCATGTGTTTGGGATTTTTTACACTTTAAAGAAATTATTATTACAAAAAATCAGTAGCCAAGCCTGTAACTTAAAGTTACCATTTTATGATCCTGCATTCTACAATACACAACTGCTAAACTTCAAAGATTTTGTGGAAATAGTCAACCTCCTACAGCTTTTTCTAAGAGCAAGGGGTTTTCTGGGCAAGTGGAAAGGATGTGACTACTTCCTGGTAACATCATGAAATCTTTCTGTCAGTGAGCTCCAGTATTACAAAAAATTATGAAAAATTTGAGAAGGAATAAATTATATTCACAAAAGCAGCACTTCACTTGTGCACACTTTGAATTGTTGCTTTGTATGAAAGGATAAAGGCAGTTCTGAAGGCAATGTAACCAACAAAAGCAAAACACAGTGGCTATGGGTAAAATTTGTATCTTGACAGAAAAATTAGAAACTAAGTTTCTGGACTTTACTGTTTACCTGACATGGCTGAAACTGGAAGAAGGCAAAGAAATCCACAGTCACAAAGTCCCCTTGGGGCAAGACTGGCAATGGACCCTTCCTCCCCTTTCATTTTGATGCAGTCAACATCTCAAATTAAAAAAAAAAAAAAAAAAGAAAAAGAAAAAAATCAAAAGCCCTATAATTATCCAAATCTCCCCATCCAAGGTTGCCCTTTTGCCTAGCTTAAAATTATAAAACTATAAACAGCATTTTGTGAGTCCACTTGATTTCAGGCAACACAAGTTTTGTGTATTTTAAAAGAAATACAAGAAAACTTGATAAAACAACGCAAAGATTGGCTGCTTTTCTTTTCTATAATGAAAAATGATTAATTGCTCAGTCTCACTATACAGGAGTTTATACTACAGCCATCCTTGTCAATCTTAACTGTCCCAATAAAGGTGGCATCATCAAAAGAGTGAAGTATTAATTCAAATATGGTTTTTGACAAATAAAAAAGAAACAGCTCTCCTACTTTAATGACAATACACCAAATATATCACCTACACTTATATTTATTTTGTGTGCATTACTTAAAAAATGAAGCTGTTAATAAGGAGAAGGATCATTGCATTTTTCTTCTAAAAGCTCACATTAAAAACAGAGAGAAGTTTCTAGAAGTGAAGAATTACATGGAACCCGTAGCAGCAGAAGAGTTTGCCATCACTAAATTAGCCTGAATTTAATTCAGGCTCTGTGATAATAAGACAATCTACCTGCTCAGCTACCATGAGAATGATACTAATGGAATTACCTAGACACATAAAATGTATTTTAGCGGCTGTTTCACAGTGAGGTCACCCAGTACTAAAGCCTGATGAACTAATTTTGCTAAGAGATTTCAGTGCTCTAGTTTACAGAAGATTGTGTCACATGAGGAAAATCTCCTGGGAAACTTGGCCCTAGGAATGAGAATGTCAGTAAGTGAAGATTGCTAAAGCTGTGCAACTGGAAGCTCAAGGCACCACGCTGACAACATAAACAGTTAGTGAGGCAAACGTACTGCAAACCATATTAAAAGCCCTAAAAATTGCATAAGGATGGTCAGTAGGTAGTTTTATGTAAACTCTCAAATCACAAAGGCAGGGTAACATGCTCCCTCAGCCTTCCTCAGTAGTTGTAGATATCCAGATGGCACTGGCGTTCAGCACTACAAGTGGGATGGTCTGAAGGTTTTTCAGAATGGCTCCAGCAAGTCAATATGCAAAACAAAAAAGGAAGAAAGCAAGCCAGATAACACAAAACCCCCACCAGTTTGCTTTAGTTGTTAGAGGACATTTTTAAAAGTCAGGGAAAAAAATTAGAAAAGCTATAGGAAATAACTTAAAAAAAAAAAAAAGCCTGACAGAATCAGGGGATGCCTGTAACTAATGAGAAAATGCCAGCAAGCTAGAGACGAAGATCAGGTCAGAAATGGCAGATATGATGGAAGAACTGTATGATGTGACAGTGGAGACCCTGGAGACAACAGACAAAGACAGAAAAAGGAGAGAAAGAGACAGTGCTCAAGAGATGGTGCCGAGAGAGAGAAAAGAGCAGGTTTTCTAGCAGAGAGAGGGAGGGGAAAAAAATCTGAGGACCCAGGGAGAGCCAACATATAAGAACCCAAAACTGTTTGCCAAGCCTATTTACACTGATTTAGTCATGCAGAGTTGACAGATCTCAAACTAGGAGCATAGTGGGGAGGGAACAGTAAGGATAAGAATGGGCAAGAAGGTAGATTGGAGATTGCCTAAGTTTTTGAAAGAGCTTTTGCTAAAGCAGTTTAAAAGAAAGGTGGTCCACCATATGCAGCAGAGATCTTGTGAAGGATGAAAGGAAGAAAGAGCGAAGCTACAGATCATGCTGATGCCAAACAGACAATGAACATTGAGAAAGCAGCCTCAGAAAAACTAGAGAAAACACTAAATCCAAAAGAGAGGGATAAGAAAGGCCACCCAAGAACATAAGGAATCAAAGTACTAAAGAACAGCAGATTAGAGGACAGAAAAGAGACTGTAGATCAGTGGCCAGACGCAGAGAAATCTCATTTTGTAATCTGTGTAGCCTGAAGGGCAAACAGGCAATACAGAGCCAGAAAAAAAAAAAAGTACAGTTATAATACTGTACAAGAAGGAATCAAAGTACCATTAAGAATGTCAATGAAACAGTTATGCCACAAGTTCCAAAAGAAATTAATTAAAAACTTATTTTAAAAAGGAGTCAGGGCTATCATAAGGAAAAGAAAAGCAATATTTAGTTCACTCTCCACATATAAAACTATTTTTAATGGGTAAGCATCACACTTTCAGCTTGTCTTCTGGACTCAAACACTCTTGATTTTCTTCACAGAGAGTACAGCATGTCAGCAGAAGTCACATAACTACTAAGAATTTAAACAGCACTAAAACTTACATTAGAATAACAGGTACAGTGCATTTCATTATATTTCACTACACTTTTCAGCACCAAAGAAACCCACTTGTTTAATGAACATTGGGTAAAAAATAAAAACAAACCAACCAACCTCCCTCCCCTAAATCCACAAAGAAACAAACCCATCATAAACCAGACAAAAATCCTATTCCAAAACTACCCATGTTCAGATCTTACTGTGCAGACCCCAGCTTTGGAGAGAAAGAAGGGTTGCTCAACGTAGGGTGAGGAAGTCCCACAATTAAACAGGGATAAGGACATACTTCTGCTTCGGAGAAGTTAGCATTTGCAGCAAAGCAGATAAAATGCAAGCATTTCTCACAAACCAATGTGAATCACAAAAATTAAACAGAACCATATTAAAGTATGAAAACAAGCAGGACCACTTTAAAAAACCAAAATGTTAAGGGAACAGCTGTAATATGAAGCCCATTAGATGGGGAGGGCAGGATTAGGAATCTAGGGAGTACACACAGCTGGTTTTATTGAGAAATGTTATCTCCTCATACATAATAAAAGCATTGTTAGTGTATGCCTACAAGAAGGAGAAAAAAATCAAAAGACTCAAGACAGAAGGAGGGCCACTTTTGAGCAACAAGTGTTTACAGGATTTAAGCAATAACCACAAAGGAGTACTATTGATAGAACTCAAAAGCCTCAAAGTGGAGCAATTCCCCTACCCTTGTTGTTTAAAGGGAGCATCATAATCTGTCCATTATCAGAAAGAAATCCTCAGTGTGAGTAAGGTTCTTGTATCAGGCCTCTCCTGATTCATGATGCTTACAGCCCCAAATAATGTGAAATATTGACTCAGTTGTGATTTAAAAACAAGTAACTTAAACATATGAGCATACAAAAAAGGATTTAAAAACCAGATGCTGGTGACAGGTACAGATCTGTGCTGCTAAACCTCATAGCCGTGACACTTTGTGTGTGAGACAATGGATGTTATGAAGGGAGCAGGGAAAAGCAGCTGAAGGTCTGGATTCTGGCATGCATACAAGCTGAGGGAAGGAACACAGTTCCCCTTCTCACCCAGTCCTAAACTGGTAAAGACTTCACCCTGATAGACTCATCCAGGAGACTTTTATAACAGCTGTTTAGCAACAGGTGTAGTGCATCAGTGCATTTTTTTAAAAAGCAAACTAATCACCCATTGGACTGCTGGTTTTGTAAATAATTTATCAAATTTCTTGGTTTTCTTTTTATACACAATAACACACTAACCAAAAGCTAATTCCACCTCAGATTTGTTTCTACAAAGTCCCTAAGAGACATCAAGAGCTGTGTATGCACCACCAAACGTGGATGAGTTCATACTGACCTGTCTCACGTTCAGTTGCCTCAAGATTGACAAAAGACTTCCAGCTTTAATCAACCCAGTGTAACTTCAGGCTACCACTAAAGGGATGGTTCTACTCCCACATTTTCCTCCCACAAGCAGCAGCAGATTTCCAGCCCCTCCCTCACACGAGATGTGGACACCATGCAATCATCATATGACTCAGTTCAGCTCCCCTGCATGACAGAAGACTCCACTTCTGTTGAATTCTGAGGAGGACAGTTTTCCATCAGACCAGTTTGCTGAACCAATCTTTCTCCTTTCTGCTGCCACACCATCAGCAGAGTTTATGCAAAGTGACAGGCAAAGCAAACAAGCAGAGTGGTAGGAGAAACAAGCAGTGCAGCCCTTTTCACCAGGAGCCAGCGGTTACTCCAAGCAAGGTGAAATAAGCAATTACTCTGAAATACAGCTGCAAATCTCTGTCCAGACTTACCTGCCTGCAATACAAGGACCTGAATGAGTCACAGCTAAGTGCAGTATTAACACACTTTACTTGCAGTATCCCACTGAAACTTCTTTCCTCACTCATTTGCTTGAGTAACAATTCAGTTTCCAAATCCTGGTTTCACTTTACAGTGTGTAGTTAATATCAGCATAAAATAAAAACTATCAATGACATGACATCTGCAAAACAAATTTAAAAAGAGTGCTTTTAGTTTGTATTTATTTGTCCACATCTGTCCAAGTTCTCCTCTGAAGCAAACACACTTATGTGTGCTGTGTGAATTACGTGGCACTGGCTATTCAGGCTTGCTTTTATTCCCCAGTTTAAAAAGGAAAAACAATTATTTACAACTATGAAGAATTTCTATGCTATTTTATGAACAGAATGTACAACCTAGAGAGAGTTCCTATCGCTGTTGTCACACGGAGAGAGAAGAATAATCTTTGCCCATAATATGGAAGAAGGAGCTATGTGGGAGCACATTAAGTGCCATGAAGGCCTGTCCAGAGATGAACAGAATTACCTGTGCAGAATCACCTGTCCAGAATTACCTCAGAGATGCAGTGAAAGACCAATGACAAAATACAAGCCACCCACAAACCAGAATCCAAACCTCTGCAAAGGCAGGACCAGCATGCAAGAGACACTACTATAAGATCTATGTGTCCCTCACAGAAAAGGAATCTATATGTGCATTGGAAGTTCACACTACAAGCCTGTGCACATCCTCAGTCAGTCTGCATTGCCATTCTCACACAGGAACATATTTGGACTGAAAAAATGCAGCCTCTTTGGAAAGGCTGTTTTGTGTCACTGCCAACATCTGCTGCATATATTACTCCCTGTAGGAATAGGCCTCCTACAGGAACCTAAAATCACTGGATGAGCCCGAATAGCTGCAGTACAAAACACATGCAGAGGACAACCCCCTTGCCTCCTTGCTACTGTGGGGCAGTGGGGTTCATATGCAACCACCCTTGGGCTCAGGGACAGCCTCAGCATGAATATATACATTTACATATAAATATATGTACACATGTACATAGGCACACTAGGACCTGCTTTTAATAACTAACTGCCAAAGCTCCAGGAAAGTTAATTTGTGGCTAATTGTTCCACATAGTCAACATTGTCCCTCCCCTAACAAAGCTTCTACAAACTCTTCCTCAAAAGATCACATCTTGGCCATATCAAGAGGTCTTCACACCAGGTTTGTTTTTCTTAATCAGTCTTCATAACATAAATCCCTCCTTCTGTCCAAAGCAAATCTATCATTCTCATTCTGTTTCTCATCTGGGTCTCTCAGACCCCTGTTTTTTTCTCTGGTGACCTTCAGCTTTTTTTCTCCCAGTACAAGTCACAAGCACTCATGTTTTTCTCTATTTTCTCTTTTATCCACACTAGTTATTAAGGCAACCTAACCCTTCTCAAGACTGTACAGCAGGTTTATTTTATTGATTCCTCATCTCACCTCTCCCTATCTACCTCTGTATCTCTGACACTTTCTGACTCTTTTTTCTGGATATCCCACCATTGCTTTCAGCTCACTAGCCTAAAAACCAGACTACGTATTCTCCATCCATAAGCTTTCCTTTTCTGCTGTGCTTCATTTACTGCTTTCCCTAACAATGCATACAGCCTGCCCTGCTCCCCTTCTTGATTTCATTCAACGTTTAAAATTTTCCAAAATAGGCTTAGAACTGTCCTGCATAAACTATAGGAACATACCAAACTATTTGAGATCATTTCTGAATCCAGTTTCAGTAATCTTACTCCCCCATCCACCCTACCTGTGGCTCTACCAACCTATTCCTTACTGCTCTCTTTCCAACCTTTTCCACTCCTGGTTTATGCCTCTCCTAAGCCAGGTACCCCCACCACCATCTTCTTTCAAATTTCTCCTCTGCCTTAGTGCTGTCCTGAATTCTCAGAGAACCATCTTTCTCTTTCATACAGTTGATATTTACAGCCTCTACTCTAATATTGGAGTATTTGATGCCAGAATTTCATCTCGTAAGGTGCTTTTCTACATAACAACTGTTCAAAGGTGAAAATAGAAGCTGCATTTTTTTAATGTTAAAACTATTTATTGGTCCTTGATATATGGAGCAGCTGCAACATACAGGTGAGGTGAGGTGAGTGTGATCTCCTCAGACAAATTTCCAGACAAAGCTGTCCTGATCCTGACCTGGAATTCCCAACCTGATGGCCCAGCATGCCAGCCATCCCCCAGCACCCAGTGAGCAGGATGTGGCTCCTGGCACTAATTCCCTTATTCACACCCAGGTAAACAATTTGAACTTTAAGTACCTCACATTTACCCCTCATCCTTGGGGCCATTTAGTACCGTGTCCATCTTAACACATAACTTTTTATTCACAAGTCTTAAATACCCTTGGCCTGGCACTAACTTTTTTTCAGTGTTACAGGCTGAAAACTCCTACTTTATTTCAGTGGCACAGTCCTCTGCTGTCACCACAGGCAAATGATACAAACAGTTTGAAAACTGATCATTAATAGCTCCTAATGCAAAGAGCCCTTTTCATCTCCTGCAAATATTACATAGTGTATTTGGGGATGCCAACAAACTTCGGGATTCCTAAGACTGCATTTTGAACTTTTCCCAAAGCTGTAGGCTTCAAGAGAGAGGGCACAGTGAGCCTCCATGTCCTCCATTGCACAGGCTGCACTGCCTGCCCTGCCTTGTTGCTGTAAGGCTCTTTCAGTTCCTATGGATGTCTGTAATTCTGCTCTCCATTAGTTCAAAAACTGCCGTACCTTCCAGTGTAATCAGCATCACTCCAACCTCCACTTTCTTTCTTGGATATCTCAGTCCCATTAATCTGAAAACAGATGAGAAAGAGAGTTAATACTGACACTGGGAGCATCATTTTAAAGATGTCTTTGGTCTCCATTTGCTTATTGAAACAAGTGGCAGCTTGCTTAGACCTGACTGGTGACCTTTTCAGATCATCTTCTAATGATCCAGTGATTTTACTTGACAATTTTATTTGCCCTGAGATGCTGATCCATCAGCAGGCAAAACAGATCAGCAGTATTACCCCGGTGTGCTGTGGGAGTACAGGCATAAGTAATAAAAGCCTGTGCAGATGTGGCGGTGGTGGTTCAGCCCAATACTTGTCTCTGTTCTCTGTGTGGAAGAAATCTCTGATAAAAGAATAAAATATATAGACATTAAAAAATTGTCTTGAATTTGACTTCTTTTGGATAAAATCATTGAGACCTTAGGCTGGGGTCCCAGCAGTCTGCACACCAGCCCTCTGAGCTGAGGGGGCTCTGTAAGAAGCAGGTTGTTCCCCATTCTCCTTCCAGGCCATTAGCTATTCCTTTGATTAGTTTGCCTTCATCCCTCGGGGCCCTTCCCTGCACATAATATGCCACACGTTGTATTACTCTTAGCTCAGTTTCCAGAGCACTGTAGAACACATTCTTCACTCTGGGCTGGTCCAATATGAACTCATTTACTTCAGATTTCTTTTCCTTCCCCTGATTATTGAAAATAAAATATTACAAGCAACCTAATATTTTTTTGCTTCATCCAATTCTTCAAAAGCTGTGGAAAATCCTAATATCATGGAGATGGGTGAGAATTACACCCCAAGAACCCACAGAAATCAAATGTATGATTACATCCTTTGCAATTCTGGGCTCCAAATTAGCCTGTCAGGTTTGCATGTAGTGCTTCTGCTGACTTCTGTGGGAATTGCACATATGAAACTAACAGAATAATCAGGCCCTGAAAATTTGAGCTTGTGTCCCCAAGCATAGCTGCTACATTTTTAACTGATTCAGTGTGAGCTGCATCTGTGACCCCACAGCAACAGCAACAGCTGGGAGTATGTGCTGGCACCCAGAAAGCAAGTGCTGCCTTTCCACATGGGATACACTGCACTCTCCAACCTGCCCTGCTTGTATCTAAAGCACAAACTTAGCTATAATATAAAGGAAATCTTTCTGTTACCATGACATTGGTAACAGAGCAAGAGCAAGAAAATAAACATTATGCTCCCGAGAAAATGAAAAAGAAGATATCAGAGCATTTCATCAAGTCTAATGGCAGAAGGCAGAACCATCACAGCACAGTGGAGAAGACAAATGAAAACGTTGATTTTGATAGTTTGAAATGAGAGAGCAAAATAATTAAATAATCTGCATACAGAAAATGACACATTCCAGATACTCTTTGTTCCAACCAAATGTTAGAAAAGCGTTATTTTTATTTGTATTGTAGTCCTAATATGATTTTGAAAAGCTGCTTCTTTTTTTCCTGAATTCCCCAACTAAAGCATAGTATTAGATGTAAAACTCACCATAGTACTTCTCAGAAGATTAAGAAATTAGATTATAGAAATAAAACAAAAACAATCCCAAATAAAATCAGAAACAACTGTAAAACAGGCATTGTAGCTATTATCTGTAAGATATTGCATTATTCCTGAAAGAAATATGTTTTCAAGCATTTTATACCTGATACGGATGGCTCAGCATGCCAATTCCTCAAATTTAGGCTGAGTAGCCACCTAAGAAAGTAAAAGGTTATGTAGCTTACCACACCTGAAAATGAAGGGTACATAAGCAGTCAGCATTACACAAGCACACAGAAGATGGCAAGAAGAAAATACATGAGTTCCTCAAAAGAAAGGAAAAATAATTACAGCATTTCAGATATACACGTTACATCGAGTTTCCAGAATACATATCTTATAGCCTTTTGTGTTAAAGTAGATAAAGGTATTAATATTCAAATTCCAGTCTTTATTTTCTGTACTTGAAGTTCTCTTTTTAACAGATGGTAGAGAACTTCCAATGATAATTCGGTAGAAATTTCTTCATTCAACAGATACAGGAATTACAATGACTGCTGGGCTCAGAAATGTTGCACCATTTGTGTGTATCTCTCCTTAGGACAGCAGTGAAATCCTAATTCAATATGTGCACCTTTAAGGAGCTGACCTTGCACTGGGATATCATTCAAATACATCATGCACGTAAGTCCCCTTTTATACTGTTTTAATTTTGATTGAAATAAGATGCCTCCTTAGAACAAATGTAAAACTGTTTCTGCCTTTCAGTTTGGAGTACAGCTGTAGTACTGATGTGTTGGCCTGTTTGTTGTGCTATAGTTGGCACAGACATGGGGGCTTCTTTGCCCTCATTTCACAAAAGAACAAACCCCCCCTGCTACAGACAGGAGCCAGGCATGGCATTTTCAGCAAGTCCATTACCCACCTGCTCTGCCCAATTCAATGAAGTAAAATCAGGACCACCCAACTTAATGCTAATAATTCATTTCATGAAGTTGTCCATTTTAGAGCTGAATTAGTGAAATGCAAGCGAACTGAGCCAAAGGCTCAGACTGGGCTGCCATTTTGACATTCTCATCAGGGAAATGATGCTGTAAACACCCATACTTGATTCACATGCATGGTCTCTTGGTTGCCTACAGTAATGCCCATCTGTTCAGATGGCATCATGCCCACTCAAGTTCCTCAAGGGAATACATGCTGGGCAGTGATTGGCTTAGGTAAGTATTTTTCAAACTGGGTCGGTGTCGACCTCCTTTTGGGAAGGCCCAAGAGGAAAAGGAAACAAAAAGAATTTTCATTTTTTATTTTAATGGATTGTTTTCATTTAACATTCAGCAAAAACACTGTCATCTATAAAACATGCAGTAGATGGTTTTGCTAATTCCTTGGTACCTGTGACCTCAGCAAGGAAACATAAATTCAATTGTATTCTCATTTTTTAAATAAATGACTTTAACCTGTTATAAAGTCACAGTCCATGTAGCATTAAGACCATCTCATCTGCAGAAAAGAAACCTGTCTCAGCAGGCATCGTCACATTCTGACAATTGAACTAATTTCTTCTCTTGAACATTGGTCAACACTCAAAACTGAATTCACAAGTATTATAGCTTGAATTTTGTGGGGAGGGTGGTGAGCAACACTGTGTCCAAAGCTCTAAGTCAGATTCAAACTATGCTATTGTACAAATATGCAATTCCAAACATACAACAAACACAAAAATGCAAAGAGACACAAATGAACGATGTGTAGTATCATGAAAAGATTAACCTCTTTTGGTTCCCAAATTGGAATAATTTTCAAATATAGCCTTTTACTTCTCCAAAGCTGAAGAAGTAAAGTGAAGCTTTAGTGAAGTGCATTGTACAGTGCATTGTCTGTCACTTTGTTTTATCAAACAAAAAGGCATGGGGGAGGGGGACATGTCATGCTTTCTTCCTGCAAATAAACTGTGGGGATTTTTATTTAAGAGAAAGCTACCATTAATAGAAAAGAAAAATAAAGGGGGAAAAAAAAAGGAAAAAAAGATGAAAATAATCCAGCTCCTTTTCATTTGGGAGACAAAAGCCTTTCAGTGCTGCGTCCATGCGCTCTTGACTACTGTTTTGACACTGTGTCAAGATGCTCCTGCTCCGCTCCAGGTCTCAGATCACAGTTGGAGTGTCTTGATACAGTGTTGAATCAGTAGTGTCAGCAAGTCTCAGAGCAGAGTCAAAGAGCCTCAATGTAGCCTCTGAGCAGGTAGAGTAAGAGAGACCTTTCCCCTAAACTGAAGTAGGCAGAGGGTGCTTAATTTTTTTTTTTAAATTGTTTGTTTTAACACATTTCAACCCAGCTGCACCAGGCTCATGCTTCTAATTTAATAGTCTGTCTTGTAGAAAGGAATCAGAGTTAACTCTCCCTGCACTGAAGAGCTGTTAAAAAGCAGCGTGAAATATTATTTTCTTGAAAGAGCAAGTCTAGGCACAGGAGCTGAGGCTGTGGGCTTCCTGGGAGCAGCTGGCACCATGGAGGACAGCCCTGCTGTGCCCCTGATCCACCATACTCTGCTTCTGGAGACCCAGAGGAAAACGTGATGTCCTCTGCCTCTATCTGCAGGCCAAGCTTCTCCAACACCCACGGCAGCCTTCTCAGCAGCATCAACAGGGGCACAATTTTTCCAAACATTTTGTAAAAAAAAAAAATCTTTAAAACAAAAACATTTTGAAGATTGAACACACAAAGGATTTCTGGGATTCCTTCAAGGAAAGGGAGCAAAAATGCACAGACCCCATGATTTCAAACACTGCTACCTGAATTACCCTATCTGGGAAGGCCAAACCCCAGCTAAGACAACAATCTCCAAAGCACTGACTGCCAAGCGCTCTACCAGGCCTGAGTGATGCGATGGAAGCCAGTCCCTAAGAAGGCACTGGAGAAGGAATGAAAAAAGACCAGGGTTTAAAAAGAAAATAACTAGACTTAAGAGCCTGGATTAGAAAATGTAACTGGGTCAAAAGGCACATTCCTGTAGCTTTACATCTGAATATGGAATCCAGTCAATTTGGTATGCTAACACCAGGGGGGAACACAGATCAATGTATATAATTCAGGTCAAATGACCACTGCAGAGTGAGATGCAGGCATTCTTCTCACAATTGAGCCCAATTTATCCCTGATATAAATGTAGGGATTTCACTGAACTTTTAGCAGGAATGTATTTGCTCATTTATATGGCCAATAACTTCTTCGTAACTTGTTGCTTACGTACACAACCTCCACATGCAAAGATGTCTCCAATTTCTCATTAGTTTCTTCTCCCATGTGATTATTGCACTGATCCTTGCATAAACTGTTATTAAAATAGAGGTAAATATATTTATACAACAAAGCCATAAATGCTCAAGGCTATTTTTCATAGCTAACAAAAAATTCAGTCATGTGTTTCAAATTCCAGTTTTGAAAATCGTGTAACAAAATGACAGTAGAGTCTTCAAGTCAGCACGAAGCACAGCAAAGGAAGAGGTGGGAACAGTATCTTACCTCCCCACAAGAAGATGGAGCTCAGTGTTTGCTATGTGCCTGGAGATCCTTGGAGGAAGGTATTATTTAAGGTGCAAAGTATTTCTATGGGAAACAAACAAAGCTCACTGACTGCTGCGGTGACTTTTTTGCAGGCACTTTCACAGCAAGTGGCAGCCGGGGGCTCCTTCCCCTGTGCCCGGGCTGGCCCTGCAGGGCTGTCACACCCTCCCAGCTGCAGAGGAGCTTCTGACCCCTCCTGACCATTCGCTCTCATCCCCGCAATGGGGACGGCTGCCCCAGCGCCCTCCCAGCTGTCTCTGGAGGTAAAAGAGAAATTAAAGATTGTATCATCCAGGCACAAATTAAAATCTTTACCGGGAGAAACCTGGTAGAAAGTCTCACAAGAGAATGAATTATGTATTTGAACACTTAAGATTTCCTTGCCTTTATTACAGCATGGGGTCTGAACTCTGCTTTCTTCCCTGCACTTTATTACATGGTTAGAAGTCCCGCAGTAGGAAACTTGCAGTTTGAATTTTGAAGCACCTATAGTGTCATACTTTTTATTTTAATATTTGTCACCAACAGTGCCGACAGATAAAAAGTGCTGGCTCCCCACAGCATGATATGCGGGATTTTCAATAGAGCTACACAATTGCTTTTGCTAAGTGCTTGCGGGGCTCTCAGTGCCAAATCCCGCAAATTGCTGCATTCAGGCCACTTTGCAGCACCGTGCTAAGGCAAGTGATAGTAAAAGTTAGTTGGGACATATGCCTAAATGGCTGATTTCTTTTTAAAATCCCAAGCAATTGTCTGGCGACATTTCTGCAACACAATTCAGTAATTGCAGCACTTTTGAGATGGTCAAAAATTTTGTATCGCAATTTATTCTGTGCTTTGCATACTGTTTTAGGAAAAAAACCACCAAAGAAAGTTCTTCCAGTCCCAAAATTTGCTGACCAAGGAAGTCCCAGAAGCAATGTCACCAAGCTTGATGACATTCTATTTATGGATTACTACTTCCTCTCCTTCTCTCTTATTGCCTTTAATTTGTTTTTATCCTTAATTTATGAGTCTACTGTTCGTATCCCAGCCTCAGGTCAGTATTATGGTGTAAATTATTTCATGTGCAAAGCAATGCTAAAAGTATAATAGTTAAACCTGAGGTATCAGGGGAGAATTTTTGTATCTCCTGTCTTATTCACAGGTCAATTAAAAAGCTGATTAAACCCAAAAAGACTATGATGATAATTGTTGGAAATAGACTGGGATGATAATTGGTTTAATGACTGCTAAAGGAGTCATTGGGATGTGTGTCTCTCAAGGAGCCTGAATGGCACTTTAAGAGCTTGATTCATCCTGGGTGTTGGTTGTTGACTTTAATGGTATTACTCAAAAATCTGATTTGGATCAACATACAAAATATTGCAGACAAGACAAATAATTTTTAAAGGATGTCTCTGCTGAGCTTTGGTGTCTCCCTTGAACTATCCTATTCAATGTCAACTCCTCCAGTACAAATTCTGCCTGTACAGCTTGAAGTAGCTCTATAAGGTGGGAATTCACTGAAGGTTTTATGTTTTTATACATTTTTTTCTAGCTTAGCAGGAAACAAATTCTATATAATAACTAGAAAATGTAGGCCGAGACCATCCTCTGCACAGGAAATTTCACTCAGAGGGTTGGACACCCAGTGAGGTCCTATTCACAGACATCTCTTTGTATTTTTCTGCCTGGAACCAAAGGAGGGGATTCATGCCAAAACCCTGCAGGATATGGAAATCTATCGGCTGTTCTGTGCTTCTGCATGTCTTTCAAAGTGGCTTCTGATTTGGGGAGCCCTAAATTAAGATCCATGGGCTTGGGGGGAGGGAGGTTGGGTTTTTTTTTTTAATAAGGACTATAAACCTTCAACTCAAATAGCAGTCAGAAACACTCAGTACCTTTGAAAACCCCCTGACATTTCATTTCTCATACTGAGGACCCAGAACAGCAAAAATTTAAACCAAAATTATTTCTCTGGGTTAGTCAGTATTAGAGTATAGTGCAGAAGTCAGAAACCCCTTGCTGCTGGTTCTCAGTCTACTTTGCACTGCCTAGGCTTGAAAAGGTGATAAGGTTATAAATCTTTCAGTGAAAACAATTCCTGCTTCATGCCATCAACATTTCCTAAAGACATCTGTGTAGGGCATCTCCAGAGGAGGCTCCCATTACTAGACCTATGCAGAGGAATAATGAGGAACTTACATCCGGTTTGAAAGACATTAATGAGTCTCTCTTGGATACAAAATATTTGTTCAACACCCTTATGGGCAAAGTAGCACAGAACTGAGCTGGGGAGCTCTGCCTGAATGGCATGAACTGATAGGTCTCAGAAAAGGAGCCACGCACAGCTCTGCAGAGAAAGTTGGTTTTTCAGGCCCAATTTACAGCTCTGGTGCTTACGTGTGTCTGCAAAGATTGAACGTGTACATTTCCAGCACCTACTTCTTTGTTTGTTCCAGCTGGGTTTCACACACTGTGGGGGTATTCTGGATTCCTCAGTGTTCTTCTCTAATTTTTTGTTTCTATTCTCAATAACATTTGGACAAAAACCAGGCAAACAAACCAAAACAAGCCACAAAGAGCTAAAGATATGTTGACTCTTTTTTCCTCCCTTTCTCCCTTCAGACTTCTCTCTCACAAACAAAAATATTTCAGAGTTTGGGGTCAGCTTGTTAAAGTTTTTTGCTCTCCCACAGCTTGCTGCATCATTGAGCTAATGATGCACAGTCAAGTTATCCAGTGTTACCCAAGTTATCCAGATTACCAAGGACTCTGATCGTAGTGCGCCTGACACGTGTGAACATTTAACTCCTTCAATCAAGGGAAATGGCTGTGCACATATTTGCAGTGCAGCACAAAAGAAGATGCATTTTTCTGGCAGTTTCCAGAAAGGAAATGAGGTTGGTGTACAATTCGATGTAATGAAACAAGAACTGGAAATAGTCTGTGAAATGAGAGATGGAGAGCAGGTATGACTCTGGATTTAATTGGTATTTTATGCTCTATTATGGTGCTAAACCCGTCAGTAAGAGAAGGGGCATTAACATTCCTGCTTCCTAGGACAAACACATCTTACCAAACACATCAAGCCACACCAAACACAGCAGATTCTCCCATGTCAGACTTACTCCTGCACAGAGCTGCTGTGTGAGCACTGAGAAACTGGCAACCTGGGGGGCAGTGCAGGTGCCACTGCTGAGGGAGGGGAACATGGAAAAAGCAAAAAAAGACACCTGGAATTTGAAAAAAAATAACCCAGGTAGCAAGATCAGATGAGAAGTGTACACAACAGAGGGTCATCACCAAAACTCTGGGTTTACCTAGCAATAGAACAGGTGGTACAAACCTACAGCAACCATGGACAGAAAGCGGACATTGCTCCACTCAGCAGAGTGCTTTCCTCATCCTGTGCTTCACCCAGACACCCCCTCAGCTTCAGCACTGAAACCAAAGTGGAAGATAGGATATTATTGAAAGACCATTGTTCTTGGCATCATCACAGACCTCATCAGGCCAGTTAGAAAGAGAGAGGCAAAAGTATTTAAACTCATGCACTGCATCCACTGGCTCTGACACAAGTCAGATGTTCCCCCCCTTCTCCTTTTAGACTCTCCACTTTTCTTTCCACTCTCTGTGTATGAGACCTTATTCTGACTTCAATTGAGGTTTCATCTTCCAGGTTTCAGTGTTTAACCATTTGAGGCGATACACTGTAATATAACATATAATGACATTGCATATCTATTGGGAATTATGCTACAGCTGATCAACTCTTAAGCCACAAGACCATCACGAAGACAAATGTTTCTGGGTCCTACTTTGGGTGAAACTCTGTCTAACTAATTAGCAACCCAAACTGTTTCTCCTACCTAGACTAATGGAAGCTCTTGACCATTTAGCACCATTACAAAACCATTAGCTGAGCTCATTTGCACACTTCCTTAACCTTCTCTTCATCACAGGCTTACACTGACATACCTTGAACAAACCAGAAAATGTACAGAAGAAGCATAGCATCTGTATTTATAGCTTTCATGCTTAGAAGCCAATTTCTTGAGGAACAGTGCCTATAAATTGCAACTGGAAGAAGATGCACTTATTTATTGCATTGCTTCCAACCGGGGGGGGAAGCTTTTTCTCTCTCCCTTTCCTTTAAATTAAAGGCTTGGTGAGGAAGAGCCCAGCACCTCAGGGACACAGCTTCTGCACGTGCAGCTTGGAGGGCTTGCTTTGCTTGCTCATTTGTTACCAGAGAAAGATCACACAGAGAGCCAGGTATCTGTTCCAGTCATGTAAAACTGAAGACACAGATCAAAAAAAAAAAAAATAAAATAAAGTTCATAGCAAGATTTTAATTGATCCAAAAAGATTTTGGGGCTAAAGGTTTTTTTCAAGAGGGGAATGACTCATGTATCAGGATTTCTCACACAGAGTCCTACCATGCACTCACTAACTCTCTAGTCTCTTCTTTTTGAGGATATCGTCAATACTGTACAGGAGTTTAAACACCGACACATATTTGGGAACATCTGGAGAGGCAAAATCCAGCAAAGCTGGTCTGTACATGCTCCCACAGTTCAGTAATACCCAGCACTGCCTCTCCAGCCTGCCAGAGCAGGTTGACTGCACTGTGCTATACAGACAGACAAAGCAGTTACGAGCCAAGTGTGGGTAAAACGCTGTCACAGCATCACCTTACCCGGGGGCACTGATGTCCCTAAAGCACTCAGAAGCAGGGCTGAAGCGTGATGTTTCTCAAAAGGCAGATGTGACACCCACAGATATCACAGGGTGGCAAAACCCCCCAGAGCTGAGCGGTGCCCAAGCCCGTCTGCCTCTGCCACCGGCAGCTCGCGTCCAGCACGGAGCTCACCCGCTCCAGAAAACAGAAGGAAAATTCGATTTACAAAATCCAGGGAGCCGCCCCGCAGCGCCTCAGCGGCGGCCCCGCCGTGAGGGGAGGCCGAGGCCCGGCGCGCACCGCCCGCGCGGTGGCAATGGGGCAGCGCGGCAGCGGCCCCGCCGCGGGGACACAGATGGCCGCGGACGGCAGGAGGACGCAGAAGGCGGGGGACAGCAGGGGACAGCCGCGGCGAGCAGCGGGCAGCGCCGCGGGCACGGGCAGGGCCGGCCGAGCGGGGCCCGACGAGGGGCAGCACCGCACAGGGCGGGCCCCGGCCCCCTCCTGCTTGCCCCCTCAGGCGAGCGCTTCCCTTTTTCCGCAGGGAAGGGCAGCCCCTCATGGCCGAGCTTCCCTTTTTCCGCAAGGGCAGCCCCTCATGGCCGAGCTGAGCTGGCTCGCCGGGCAGCGCGCCCCGCTCTCTGGAGCAGCCTGAGAGGGGATCAGTCAACGTCTCGTCTCTCTCTCAGGGTGCTCCGTGTTTCTCATTTGGACACCTCCTGCCTCCCTCTGTCACCTGACCTGCCAAGATGCTGCTTGGTGCTCCTTTTTGTCAGGAAAGTCACAATAATTCACAAACACACAGATCAAAAGGCATATCCTTCTGTTTGCAGGAGAGGGACCTTGCAGTTGTTAGGACAACAGCAATGTAATAAAAACAGACAAAACTAAGAACAAAGCACTTCACAAGGGGCAAAAATGAGGAAAAAATAAAAAAGACAAAGCAGTGACGAGCACACCATGCTCGTATCGGCTCCAGAGCCCCGTGGCTGCAGCAGCTCCCACCATCTGGGTTCCTGTGGCCGTGTGTGTGCTGGGCTCATGTGCTCGCAGCCAGGACAGCCCTTGCAGGGGCCCTTCTTGGCCTGGCTGATCCCTGACAACATTCCACAGGGACACAGCACCCCTGCCCAACCTAGATTCTGCTTCCGGAGGAGAGGGGATTGCAGAAACCTCCCTGCTTTAGGGTGTGAGCCAAAACACAGAAATAATTTATGCAGCCCATGGGAAAAAATCTTCACTGTTCACACCAAAGAGTTATTTACACATTAAAAGCCTGATAAACACACCAAACCACAGTCTACTCTTAGACATTGGTCAGATGATATGACTTGTACACTTTGGACATGCAATATACAGATTTACAGAGCAGAATTTTCATTAATTCCACTGGGAGGGCAGTAAGGTTGTGGAGGGACACGCCCCTTGGCTCCCTGACTTTTCCCTGCTCAGTAGGGTGATCTTGCCTAATCCACTCAAAGATGTTCAGCACAAAGTGATTGGTCACTCACTCCCTCAAAATGGTCCTCAAACTTCTAGTGTCTGCCTTTCTTCTGGGAGGCAATTGGCTAAACATTGCTTTTTCCAAAATTTTGAGGCACCTGACCGAAGGTGGTGATCCTTGCCGAAGATGATGGATCAGACAAGAACATACACAAGCATCAAATAGAACAGAAATGTGTAAAGCTGCCTACACAGATAATAGGCGCTGGTTGCTACTTCTTGACTAAGTATCTCCATGTGTTTTGGATATGTGGGTATGTAGCCAAGCTAAATGCAAAGAGCGTTCCGTGCATAAGGGCTGGTAGAGTAGACTGCTACAAATACAAGTCCTTGTTAATCTATTGTTTACATGAATTTATATTTCAGTATTTTTCTAAACATGAAGATATTAAACTGTCTGTATGACATTTCATTACAGATTTAGAATTATTCATGATCTCCAACACTGTACTGGTCCTAATGCCACTTGGATGATAGGTGACATTATACCTAAAGCCCATCCTCAGCCAGAATTTCAGCAATTCTGGTTTGCACGTACCTGTGAGTGATCCATGTTGCCTGCACCCTGAATAGCCTGTGCCAGCCCCTGTCTGCACCACCACCCCACAGGAGCTGCATGTTACACAGATAGGCAGGGAAACAAACAGGGATTATGGAAAGGCTCTCCAGTCTGTTTTCAATGCGTCATAGCCATTGAAATACAGCTACCTTTGGAGTCGACATTTCTGACTGTTTTCCAAATGCCTTCAGCAGCACTTCTTGGCCACTAAGAAAAAGGGGTGAAACCTCAGACATGTACCAGAAGCTGTGATATTATCTTTTTTCTACCTGCAGTTAGGCTCTGTTTTCCCTAGGAGCTTTTAACGGATACAGGAACTATATACTACCCTGGCAAAGCACTCCCTGGTGTGATTGCAGCTATGGCAGCAAAGCTGTTTTGTACCAGTGCAGGGCTGCTCTGCTCCTGCTCCCCAGTGGCATCAGCAGCACAGGAAGCACCAGACAAAGGCCCCACGTTGTGCTGCAGAGCTCTGTCCCCCGGAGACCTGCCTGGCAAGGCTCCAGGCCCTGGAAAACAGGGTCAGACAGCAGTCCTGCACCCTGGCATAAGCCAAGGATCACCTCTGTGAGCTGCAGGTGTCCAGTGTGTCACAGATACAGCTCCATGGCAGGAGCAGAAAAGTGGGCAGCTCTCCCTCTGTTTCTTTGCAGTAGCTTTCACCCCCACACCCTAAACTGGATTTCTTTGGCCCCTAAGAAAGTAGTTATCCAGACAGCACCATCCCTTGCCATGTAATGGGCCTGGTTATCTCAAAAATACCACAAAATAACCCAGTAGATTCATGGCAAGCCTTCTGCACATTTGCCCATATTGTTTCAGGAAAGAAACATATTTAAGAAGTGGCATTGGTGTTCAAGTATTACCCAAACACTGTAAGAGGACCACAGCTATTTTTCCCAGACCTGGGGGCACAGTCCAGCCCCTTTCTCTAACCTGACTTGGGCTGCTCATGAGTGAGGCTCATATGCCAGAAGGGATGAAGAAAATTAAACAGGACCACAGCCCTCAGGCATGCTTTGCAGCCTCTTAGCTATCATAGCACATGTTGCAGTTGAGACAGCAGAGTACCACCATACAGTATCAGAAGGTGTTAATCACTCACCCATACAGAGCAACACCAGATCACTTCAGAAGGCTGCAAGCATCTGCCCTTCTTGCTCTTTAGCCCAACCTTTCATCCCCTCATGTTCATGCACTGCACCTGTGTGCCCTCTGTTCCCTTCGGTGGTTGGTCAGTGCCCCTGGGCACTCCAGGGCTCATTGCTGCCAGTGCTGCTCACCTGCTTCTCACAGCTGTGCCCACTGGGGGTGAGGCTGGGCCAGCCCCACTCCAATCGCCACAAACTGGGTACTTACACTTACCTTTCAAAGGGCAGGTGGAAAACCAAACTATCCCTTTACTCTACCCCTGCCCATGGCATGGTCAGGGTTTGGGACACATGAAACATGAGCTTAAGCACTGCTTGGCACTGCTGGGCTGAGCAGGTTCCCAGCACCCTGACCCATGGCCACATTTCCACTAACATGGGGAATATATGCAGCTCCAAACAGGATCCCCACATGGGGAGCTCCCCATCTCAGTACACTGACTGTGCACCTGCTTTTAACTAGTCAGCAGGGAGATGCTCAGACAAAGGCATGTGCTTCAATACAGCACTACTAAGGCAGCTCTCTGAGCTGCATGGAAACATCAGTTCAACTCTTGGGATTCACAATGCAGTACCTTTTCCTGAAGATAGTAACCTACATCTTTTTCATTTCTGAAGGCTTGCCCAGAAGTGATCCAGCATCATTTCAAACCAGTGTCAGTCAAAGAGCCTCCTTTTTCAATATCTCCATTGTAAGAACCTTTCTTTTGGCATGGAGAAGATGGCACATGAGCTCTTTCAACAGCAGCTGCTGCACATTCCCAGCTTTTCTTGCAAAGGAATGTCTATGAGCCTCTACTGCAGAACACTTTTCCATTTCCCATCCTAAAGTAATAAAATTGGGTTAGGAACATGCTTCTGTTATGAACAGGAATAATGAATTAGTGATTTCATTATCTAATTTTTCAGCCCGTAAACATCTGTTCTGTGGTTTAGAGAGAAAATAATCAGGTTGAAAGTTAACGCTCTTTTCTAGAAATGGATCATTTCAGTGTGATTTTGATGAAGAAACAGTGAGCTAAGACTAATCTAGATGCAAACAGAACTGGGTTTGTGCACTTATCACAAGCCACATTTGAGCTCAAACTCCATTCTAGCAATGCTATTTCAGCAGAATAAAAACCATCTATAATTTGTCTCAAATAGGACATTCTTTTTTTTTTCTTCTTTTATTTTATTTTTTTTTAACTGTAACTTTCCTTAAGTTAGGACTGCTCTGGTGCTTCCTGCTGTAAAGATGACCCAACTTCAGTTGTGCCTGGAGTTGTGCTTCCATTGTAGCCTCCCCTTACTGTTCTGAAGGAACCGTGTGTGCACAACAGGGGTATCAACATCAGCAAGGATCTAAATTGTTGAAAACATGGGCTGCAGCATCAACAAGCTGTGCCACCCTTGCACTTGTAAAAAGGCTCACTATATAAACTAATTTAGGCATTGACTATATGTCCATGAAAACATATTTCCTACGAAATATCACTTACATGCTCCAAGCCCAGACATGGCTCAATGACAACCAGTCTAGTTGCACTGAACTCTAGTTCAGTGCAGTGATTTTTAAAGGCTCTGGCTGTGCATGTTCCCATGCCACAGTCTTGCAAAGCCTTATACTTTGTGGGAATGGGTAACCACATCATTTCAGCTGTCACAACTGCTGAATATTTATGATGATTATGGTTCATTCAAGCCAGAGACACCAGGAGAACTTCATCTTTCTAACTTTCCAGAGGTGTCCATGGTCCTTAAAATGACTGTTTCCCTGACCTCCTTACCATAAGCTTAAAAAGAATAAAAGAAAGCCTGGCAATTGGCTCTTTGGCACTTACACGGAGCTGCAGTACCTGGGGGTCTGGGGTGGGTAAAATATGCAGCCTCCTACCACGGCCTGCAAGGCCTGATCCGATATCAGTGCATCTGTATACAATGCAGAAACTTTTTTATTTGTATTGAAACAAAGAAGCATAGAGATATGGCCAAGGCAGCTATAGGTCTGGTTCTTCTATTCTTGCTGAAAATTTTAAAATATTAATGAGTTTTATAAGCTAACAATATGTTTTCATAGTACCTGTTCTTACCTCAGCCTACCGTGGAGCCAGGGAGGTACATCCAGAAGCAAGCACAACACCAGACACAGAACCATGGCTTTTGCTTTCCCTCCTCCTGGGCTGCGGAGTGCTCTGTGCCATCAGGTGAGTGATCACTGAGATTCAGCCACCCCAGCAGCAGCAGCAGCAATGCAGGGGGCACTGACAGACAGACAAGCTCTGACGCTAAGCTCATGTATTCCCTTTATTGAACTGTACTAGTTATTGCAATCAGATTAAGTCACATTTATAAAGCAGACCATCCAGTTGCACTGAAACCGATTATATTCATTACATAGTTTTAATCACTGTCCGGTGAACTGGCAAATCCAATCAAAGCATTAGTCTTTAATTAAAAAATTAAAAAGAAATATTCAGACAATAGCCAAGCAATCACATCACAATGCACAGTTACCTAAAATTGCAATTAAAAAGCAGTTAACAAAAAAGAAAAAAATCACACCTAATCTTTAACTATCAATATAATACAAGAAGCAACAAAGGGCAACAGCATCAAAGCAGATTTATCTAACACTATAAATTCAGTCAGAAGCAGAAGCTCTAAAGTACACTAGCTGAAGCAGGACAATAAAAAATACTGAGCATGGAATACTTTTAATCTCTTCCATTAATATTCATTTCCAGCTGCTTATAATAGCAGCGCCTCATGGCCAAATCATTAGAGTTTTACATCTGGGTTGCAAATGACACTTTGATTGGATGTAATGTTCAAATGGTCCTCCCCACTGTGCCACCGTCAAGTCTTCTGCAGAGAGGTGTCCTGTAGTGCCAGTGGCTCACTGTGCGTGCTGGCTCAATGTGTGGTTCTGGAAAGACGAAAAAAGGAGACATGCATGAGGGGCAGAATAATAGAAAGCATGCCCATACCCTCCCACTCAGTACCATTTATGCAGAGCTCAACATAAAAGCTTCTCAATTATTACAAAACAAAATGCAATAAAGAAAAAGTACTCATAAGTAACAGCTGCCAATATGACATATTTGCTTTGTTCTGACAGATCCGTTAATGCTGGCATGAACTTAGAAAAAAAAATGCTACAAGCAAAGTATAGTCATGAAGGTTTCCTTTTTTTTTTTTTTCTCCTTTCAATACATATAAAGAAAATGGTAACTTCATGGGCAAAAAAACTGCCTTTAGGGATTCCCTTCACTGTAACAATTAAAAAAATGAAAATCTGAATCGTGAGGGAACCCTTGCCATATTTTACTCTTTTATTCTCACTCGTACCGGGTGCAAGCACTGGCAGCAAGAGACACCAGATTGTGACACACACTTCTCAGTCCAAGAAATACTTCGGCAATAACAGCTGAACCGCCAGCTCAGGCACCAGGGTAATATTCCCAGCAGAAAAAAGGCTGGACATGTAACCCAGAAGTTAAATCTCTTTAAAGAATATACTTTTCTTTACACATTTCTTTCAGCAGTTTAGAATCTCTTTTGTTCCCTTTTTTTCCTTTTGGTAGATTTGTAATAGCCTCAATGTCATCACAGTATCTCACATCAGAGGATGCTGACCTGTCTTGCCATTTTGTGTAGGAGCCAATAAATCGTGGCACCAACCTTGGAAGTGTATTTTTAGAGCAGTAACGATTCACCCACATTTTGTGTTCTGACCAAAACCCCAGTCTTAGACATAAGCCTAGCTTTATTTGTATGATTATCCAATTATTTGAGCAACTAGAGAAGTGGTTCATGGTGAGGTTTTCTTGAGCTGAGTCCCCAGCATCCCCAAATATAAAAATTCAATTGTGCTATTTCAAGCCTAAGTAATTTCCCTAGTCTCCATCTGCCTAATAACAGAACCGGGCAAGTCCAACAGCTTGAAGAATAAGTTTTTAAGCACAAAATTAATTTTGAATCTAATTATTTATTTACAGTGATGGAGCTTTAAAATAAAGATATTTTAACTTTTCATAAATCATCTGGTCCTTCTACGCTATCCACAGCTACATCGCGATCAGGATAAAAGAGCAATCCCCCGCTGTATCCAGAGATGCCATGTCCCTGACGGAGATGGCCCGTGGCAAGAGCGGCTGGGCGGCGGGCGGTGGCCCGGCTTGCGCAGAGCCCGGCGTTTCGGGCCCGCACTCCCGAGGCGCGGCCGCCAGGGGTCAGGAGCGCTGCCGAGCGCCGAGCCACGCCGCGGAGCCGGGAGGGAGCCCCGGCGAACGAAACCCGGCCGGGAAATCGTAAAGTCACTGCTTCAGCGTAGCACCGGGCCTCTCAGACACCCCTGCCTGTGACACTGAATATGCAGAACCACAAATCAGAAATTCGCGAACTGACGGCTGGAACTGCTTTGCTTTTAGACAATTTAACACCACCAAACACAAAATTCAATGGCTTTTTCCTTTGATATACATGGAAATTTCCTGGCCTTAAGAAGGAGTGACCTTTGCGGTGCTGGATGTTATTCTCAAGTCTAACAATGACTTTATGGAGGAGGATGGATGGAGCCCTGCGCACACAATAGCGGCACTGACAAGAAGCTCGCCCACTAAACCTAGCTGGGGAAGCACGAAAATGTGAAAGAATACTCGGGCTCCTCTGTGCTCACACACTCCTCAGCATTTTAACAATGGCCATTCCTTGTGCGCTTCATTACAGTTCTATTTTTAGGTCATCCTGAATATCAATAAAAAAAACCCAAAAGGTTTACCATCTTCAAATTGAAAGAAGGGCTATTCGTGGTAGACAAATCCATACTTAGTTAGGCAGTGTCATTTAAAAGATAATGCACAATCAGCACTGGATGCATGACGCACAGCCTACAGTCAGGGAACATGATTTCAAACTTGTGTGGCTGCTGCATTGATTACACCAGGCAGGTCAATAAAGGAATGGTATGTGGCTCTAAATCTGATAATGAAGCTTTTATTGGGAGCCCTCCCTCCTCAAACATCAGCTAATAACATGTTCTGAACATTCCCAATACAAGAAATACACTGGGTTTGGGATCAGAATATGTCAAAGGAACAAACAGATTGTACTCAAATACTGCAGCCATTTAGAGCTGGGTCAGGCAGGAGCTGAGAAATCAGCTGTGCCATAGGGCTAGGAGTTAAAAAATTACATTTTTCATATGCAAATCTTGATTTTGTCTTAGTATCTTGGGAATGTACCATTTATTCCCCGTGCATGTATTACTGACAATCAATATGCTGGCTAGTGCCTGGACCATGCAGTTAAGAGATAGAGCCACGTTTTACAGCGGGCCTCACAAACAGGTCTGTAATGCCTATGGACACGAGAGCCTGTGTGCTCTGCATCTTTCCCCTGCCCTTCTGAGCACATCCTGCTCAAGCCATGGGCACAAATGCCAAGTCCTGCACACCCAGGTGCCAGTGAACATGGGTGAAGGCTAAATAACCACCACTGTGTGTGTTTGAAAGTCCCATGAGGACTTCTCTATATCCTCTGCCACCCATAGAGGTTTCTCACATATAAAATGTTTTTCAAAACATGCCTTCCAAAAAATAGTCTGGCAACTTGTCTCCTATTACTGGCAATTGTCATTTCTTATCTTCTTGCTTCTACTCCCTGTACCCTGTGCATCTACAGCTCATTGGAATTGTGCTCTGCAGATGTCAGAAAGCATCTCACCCATTCAGGCTTATGTCTCTTCTCTCACACTTGTGTTTTCTATATTTGACCCATGGTTTTCCAAATACTTTTGTTAGGCACTTTTTTGTGTGTCCAGACACAGAAAATTCCCCTGGCTGACCAGACTTTTGGAGTAATTGAAAATCAAGTGTTAAGAATGCCCTGTGCCTTAGTAGGAACAGTTTTGACCCCAGTGGAGCCACTGGGCTGTTCCAGGTGGCAGAAGGAAATCATAAAGACCAGAAGGAAGCAAGTGCTTTGAAACATGTGAACAGGAGTGCTGCTACCTAAGCAGCCTAAGGAAACTTCACCCACCTTTCCAGCAGGAGAGTGGGCTGGCTGAAAACAGCTCGGGTGTGATTTTTCAACTCCAGAAATTATAGTTACAAAAAAAAATAATAGACTTAACGGTGGTTTCCAGAGGAAAATAGAGCAGCCACAAAAATGCAGGCCCTCCAGGAACACTCCTGTGTGTGTGCACATGCCTACCAGCTCCAAGGCCATCCATACACATGCCTGTCTGGGGCCAGCAGGAGGCACGACATCATTTGGAAGCTGAAGAGGAAAAATGGTTCTTCCCAGCTCCTGTTAGACCCCCTGGTTTACGCACAGCTCACAGCTGATACCCCACTGAATACATCATTCTGAGACATTATTGCAGCTGGAAAACTCTACAGCAGCACTAAGTCACCTGTCAAGATCAAGTAAGTCACAGCTTATTTATAGGGTAAGGTTGGAAAATCTCTTCTTTTTCTTAATAATCATGCAAAATGGATAGCAATTCCATTAGCTACGTCAGTGGGAAAAATGCAACTACCCCAAGTCTCGGGGCTGTTGCAGTGTTTAAGTGGAATTTTCTACTGGCAGCACAATCCCCAAATGAACCATTTATGGAAGTGTCTGTGATCAAGGAACTGGGTGATGGGTTTTGCAGGAAATAAAAAGATTTCAAAGAATGGTTAATTATTGTCCATGTAGATATTGATTGTTCTCCAGATCTTCCCTGGAGACACCCCCTGCCTGCCCTCTGGATGCAGATCAAGCCATTTGTGCAGGACATCCACAATGAATATTTCTCTGGTTTTTTTACATGCATCATTATGAAAACACTGGCATGACAATCTCCATTTTCAGAGCTCTGTGTCAAGAAGAAGAGCATCAGGCTTGAAAGATGATCACTTACAACAGTTCAAAGAACTCTTACAAGCTATATAAAGATCGAGAGAAAAAACACACACAAAAAGCAGCACATGATGGAGCGAAGCTCCAAGCCAGGCAGTCAAGCTGGGAGTCTCCCACACTGCAACAACACTCACTGCCAACAAGTCACAGGTGTACTACACAGGAGCAGGTGAAAAAAATAAAATGCAACTGTGAGGGGTGTGATAATGGTTTGGGGCCATAACACATCCAGTCTACGGTGCCATTGTGCATCTGTTATGGATTTAGACATTTTCTCTCAGCCATTTACAAATACACTGTCTAAGTGCATGAGCACATACCCCTAAAAGACCATATGTTATAGAAAGGTTAAAAATGGCCTAACAAGGCTGGTGATACCCCACCCTCAGGTGAAATTCATAAGCCTTCTGCAGTGTTACACAGAGACTGGGACTCTGACGAAAAGCTACAAAGCCTCTCTCCCCTTCCAAATGCCACTGAAATGAACAGAAGCCATTACTCAAATAATTTCAATAAGAATTATGGAGGTAATAGATTAAGTGGTAATTAGCCATTGAGTGACCTATTAATCCCAATATTTTTTCTCAGAGTGTGGGGAGTCCTGCAGACCCAGGTAAGAGCCCAGGTAGTTTCTTTCTGCCTCTCCCCACCTCTGTTCAGGTTTCTATCACCTCTTCAGGCACTGTCTGATTCTAAGCCCAGAGATCGGGGTCACAGCTGGGGACCCCTGGCACTGTGTCTCCTCCTCCCCATTCTCCCTCCTTTTCCCTTTACAGAGCAGGGCTGGGAAACAAGAGAAGTGATGCCTCCACTGTCTGCCAACATGCACAGCTTGCCAGACAAAAACTAAACCTCAGATTCAGGCATTGACTTGAAGCAAAGGTTTGTCTCACATTTGAACATATATATAAAAAAAGACAAAACAAAACCTCCAAATTGCTACAAACAGAAGCTAGAGTGTCTAAATATTTGTGAAATACCATCTGCAGCAATCTTTTTTCAATGTTTTGCATCTTTTGAATTCAAACTGGTCCAAAAATAAATCTCTCAGCTGTTATTATTCATTACGTATCCATAAGCACACACATGTATGTGCACAGGTACTATTTCCCTTTAACAGCAATCCATAAAGATAAAAATCTTTATGCCTTGACTTTATAAAGAGATTACTTTAGGCAGAGGACACAAGATGACCCTTGCTTTAGCCATTGGAGATTATGCTCTCTACAGAAAGCTGTGAGCCTTAAATTGGTGCTGCTCTAATCCTAAACTGGAGAGGCATTCAAGGGATGCCATGACCCAGAACAGCAAGAGGGGAAAAAAATTAAAAAAAAAAAAAAAGACACACTGAAGGAGGAGGGTGGGAAAGGAAAGAGAAAGCAGAAAAGAAAGAAAGGAGAGCAAGCTTGCTTTATGGGGTAAACTGTTTATTTTTAATTTTAATTTCTGGTTTCTATTATGCCTTTGCTATCAGACTCTAAAGAAAAATCACCTTTGCACCCCCTTGCAGTTTGTATGTGCTTATTTTTAGAACTGTTTGACAATTATCCAAGGGTCTAAGACTAACAGATGGCCTGTCTTAAAGCCTCATATGTTCACTAGTTTGCACTTCTGACAAACAGTAAATGTACTCAAGAGTGTGCCATAAACAGGGCTGAATGAATACTCAGAACACAATTTAGTTAATACACTTCATTAAAACTGATAGTGGTAACCAATGTTTCCCATAAAACCAGGTGTTAATTGCCCTTCCAGTTGTTTCAGGTAACTTATGCAGTGACATTTATATGTTTAGATCATAGTTTTTCAGGCAGCACAGTATTACTTCTTTCCTTTCCCTTGGTATTTCACCCACTACATAAAATGCTTGTAACAAGTGAACTCCAAGTTATCATGGTATGCAATAAAAAAAAAAAAAAAAAAAAATTGTCAGGCAAGACAGGTTCACATGTCCCTCTTTTATTTGAAGAGTCCCTTGAAATGGAGGTAGAGGCAAACGAAAGGTGGCACATCCTTTGTGAAAGGCAACGGCTGCCTGTGTTACGGCTTCCTTCATCTCTGAGCATCTGATAACTTGCCATTCGTCAGTCAGTCCCTGTGTCAGCACACTTTGAGATGGCACTTCAACAAATGCAGGTAGAAAGCTGTCCTTTACAAGTTATTGAACCAGCGAAAAAAAAAATAATCATTTTGAGTGTCTAAGAAAATATGCCTGGAGGTTTGGTGTCGGCTGAAAAGTGAAGTTGCCCGTTTCCAATGGAAATAGCAGCTTCTGAGTTACTCTGATGCTTGCACGTGATTACTCCAGGGGTAAATGCACATTTCCCTGGTACTGGAACACAGACACACTCATCTGTGCCGGGACTGAGCTGCCCCTGGGGTTTCTGTGCCCACCGGGGAGGATGAGCAGCCTCCTTCAGTGCCCGCTCACCCGGGGGACCCCTCAGCTCCCCCGAAACCTGCCCGGCTCCTCCGGTGACCGGGACCCGGCACTTCATCTGCCGTCAGGGAAGGTTCGGGACGCGTAACGTTTACAGTGGAGCAAAGCCGCTCCACACGTGGCTGCCTAGATGCTGGCCGCTTTTCCTCCAGAGCCCTTCTCCTCCGCAGCCGCGGGGTGCGGGGTGCAGGGCCCGGCCGAGCCCCGCGTCCCCGCCCGGCCGCCCTTTGTTCCGCACGGGGCGGCTGCAGCCAGCCCGCACCGCCTCGGCTCCTGCTCCTACTGCACTGCTTCTGCCCGTCTGAATCCATTCTTGGGGTTTGATAGGCGTTTCTGAGTTATTCTGATTTTTATATAAATACCTTTCTTGGAGTTATTTTTCCCAGCACCAGCTTCTTCTCATACCTGCTAAGAATTATTAGATGATTTATGAATTTAATTTCTCTTCTAATTCAGGTTGTTTAGTCTTAATCAGACTTTGAAAACTTACCTAACATACTTTCCCCTTTCCACTTGAGACTAATAATTTTGTATCATCAGTCTTCTAGATCTGCCATCTCTATTCTTCTCTAAAACTCAGAATAAACCTAGTTGAGCCTATTAGAAGTGAACTCCAAGCACAGCCTACATAGCCTCTTGTATTCTAGTACGTGCCTCACCAAAAAGTCTATACGCTTCTTCCAAAAACACTGGGTAAAATGCTGAAGCACAAAAGCAAACTGAAACCTTTGGGAAAATCTCCTTACCGCAGCACTTTGGAAATAAAAAACACTGAGGAATACATTATTAAGAGATAACCAGAGTCTTCTGTTGGAGAAACTAGCTGTAAACACACCGTGATTCACTGAGGCACCCAATGAAAACAAGGAGCTAATAATACCTGTCCTGAGGGACCACACGCTCCTGAGAATTTCACTCAGAAATGCAAATTTATCAGCATCCTTGTAGTCTCCAGTATGCCATGCACAAGATCAAAAATAAGCTGAGGGAAGAACCTTACACTTCCTAAATATAAAGTGAAAGGGACAAATTACTGTTGTCAGAAGCGTATGAAACCATAATATTTTTAGAATACCTTCACTCCTTCCTCAGCCTCACTGTTACTCCCTGACTGGATTCCAGAGCCATTTCTGATCCCAAGAGCAGAAAATGGTTTGCAGGATCCCAGCACCGTGCTCTGCTGACAGCAGTGCTGCCTTAACCCGGGCTTGGTCAGTCCATGATTTCCTGGGAAGCTGTTCCCACGGTGACTCGGGGTCACGGCCACCCCTGCTCCTCCATGACTCGTCACAAACCCGGCATACAGCAGCACCAATGCCCTGTGCCCAGCTTTGAAGTGACCCTCCAGTGCTGTCCCTGAGAATGCAAACACCCACTTCCAGTCTGTTCTCAAACCTAAGCTACAATGACCAGAGAAAGCATCTCCTGCCCACAGGGACACTCCTTTGCCCGTGCTACACCAAAAACCCCGACGCACACCCCAGTGCTGACCTGTTTCCAATCTACTTACAGGGAAGCAATATTTCAAAATCATTTTCAAGAGGTAAACCATTTTACAGGAATCTTTCTTAGGTTTTCCTCTCAAAAGCATGAAATTGTTGATTTTGTAGAACCCAATCCAAATCTTATCTGATTAATCCTTCCTTGATCTAAGATAAATCATATCGTACAAGCCAGTTCATTGTTCATTTCTGTGAGGGCTGGAATCATCATTGTGGAACACTGTGTGACTCCTCTAAACACCAAATGATTCCCTGATTGGGTCTTCATTATAGGACCAGGATGGTGTGTTTTCAAAAAATACTTAGAGCAAAAGGGAAACACTTTACAGAACACCTTTAGAAGTTAAAATGCATAGGGCAAAGCTTCACTGAGGGATTGTTTCCATGGGAATATGAATCAACAAAGGCCAGGAAATTGAGAGTTGAACCTAAAACTTGCTCTGCTGTTCTTGTTCTCTGGTATGGCAAGGGTCACTGAACACCATCTGATTACTTCTTGTTGGTTTTTACCTCTGCACCAGCTAGGTATTCCTGGTATTAAGGACAGGTATATAACAGTTTCTGTCTTAACTGTGAATTTTAATGCAAATTAACAGGGGCAGGTCCCACATTCATAACTTAGGCAACATCCTCCACTGAATGATGGGAGCTGCAGCTGATCTAAGTTCCTTGGGCCAAATAAGCAAGTGTGAACAACCAGACTTGACACAAGGAGCACCTGCCTGCAGTAGAACCACAGCCCTTCGACCACTAATTCCTTTAAGAAGCAGCAACTAAATTAAAATTCCCTCCAATGGAATACTGATCTGACAAATTGTTATGCCTTGTGTTATGGATGCACTCTTCTTAGGGGCAGATAAATATTCCTGTCACATGGCACCCACGCACTGCTCGTGCTGACAAAACAGCTGGTCAGTGACCTGTTGCCTTGGACATAATGGTTGTTATTGCTGGTTTCTAATTTCAAAAGGAGAATAAAAATCCTCCAATGCAAGTAGCTCTCCTATAAAATAGCAAGGCCATAGTTACAGAAGTGCTTTACATGCTGCCCCATTACTGTAGATGCCACCAGCAGAGCAGAAGGGCACCAGCACTGCCCACTGCCACAAGGAATTAACCCTGGAGGAGCTAGGAGTATGAAAGAGCCATGCCCAATTTGTTCTTGTAAGTAAAAGAGGGACAAAACATCACCAACATGAGCCTTTTCTTTCAAGACATCACAGGACAAACCAGGAAGGCAACATTGCTATGGTATGTGTGCAGAACAACTGGGTTAAATGGGATTTTCCAGCCATTGCTGCTCCATTACAAGTGTCACCAGTCTCAGGAAAATCTGCTTTTTAAACAGCAAGATGCCACATCTTAAACAATCCTGATTTCATGCAAAGACTAAGAGCATGTGCCAGCCCCAAAGGAGGACACATTTTTCAGAAGTAAATATGTTCTAAACAACCTCACCGCTCCTTTTGGAGACACAATAATGTAACACACAGATGACAGATATGCCATACACAGCCAAACCTCAATGCCCATGGCAATTTATTCAGATTTAACTGCACAGCAGAAACAAATGGGGAGGCTGGGTGGTCAGGCAGGAGCCCTCCCCCAGGGCTGGCACGGTGTGGGCACTGCTTTGGCCATTCCTGCTTGGTGCAAAGCCAAGGCAATGGGGTTCTGGGGACAGGCTCTGCATGGAGGTGACCTCTGGGTGTCCACACTGCCTGCCCAGGATGTGGCACAGAAGACACACAACACACTCTGCAGTGCATCAGCTCAAGCACAGCTGAGTGATAAGCTCAGGACTGCTGCTGCCAAATCTGGTCTGGCTCCTGCAGAGCTGGGGTGACAGAACCTCGCTGAACCCAAGCTGACCTTGCACAGAGCCACGAGCTGTCTCTACACTGATCCCATCAGCACATACCATCCCACTCTATCATCTAGATTTTTCCAACAAAGCCCCATCACCTCACTGAGGATAGACAGTTTAGTATCTCATAAGTTATTCCATGAACATGAAGGGAACATCGGTGATCACTGCCCAGGTTAGGTCACTGCACATGTACACCCAACCCTGCACCAAAGACTCCCATCCCCTTCTCATTTTTCATAAGCAGAACAGGCACAGCATGAAAAAAAGAAAAAAAAGCTGTATTCTGAATTGTTTTTCCTTTCTCCTCTGGTCAAAGGGAGGTATAAAACTACTCTCAAAATACAATGTTAAAGCAGGGTATAATCAGGCAAACAACAGTATATGATTGAATGTACTTCTCTGGAAGGAACAACAGAAGGAGCAAACAGCAAGGCTGTTCCAGGCTTGTTTTCAGATCCCTGGGCTGGACAGAATACTGACAGCCTTCCTGACAGGAGCATGGCAGTGCAGGCAGTGACAGCCCTATACACACAGCCAGGTGCAGAAAAGCAAATAGACCACTGGCTTTTTAACAATCCTTTATCCTTTTGCTGTTCTCAGACCCAAATTTTTTCCTGGCCACTCATCATGCTTGCTCCATGTATCTGACCTCACAGAAGAATGAGAACAGGTAAGGCAGGGAGGAATTAATGGGAGTTTCTCTTACAGTCTTTAAAATCCCCCTGGGAAAACTGGCCCTTGGGATGGGGTCACAGGGCAGGACCCCTATCCTCAGCTCTCTCCAGCAGCCCAGGCTGCTGCTCCTGCTGCCTTTCACTGGCCGAGGAGATAAACCCTAGGATTACACCCTAAATCTCTTACTCTGGAAATCAGGGGTACACACAAGGGCTTTTAAATTTCTTCATGAAATTATTTTTCAAATTCCCTGTAAGCAGTAAAAGTGATGGGGCCTCCACCAGCACCACAGCAGTAGGCAACAGCAGTACAGTATCACTCCAGGATTTCCTGTCTGGAGTCTAGGCTTCACATCTGAAATACAGCACACACACAACATTTGTATGACAGAGGAAACACAAGACGCTTGCCACACATTTATTATCTTCCTGGGGAAATGATATAGAGGACAAAAGAGACTATATTTACTCCCTCCCCAGCTGCTTTTACAATCTAATAATTTATTTCTCCTGGACATAAATTTCAGATTTAAACGAAATCCCTGAAACCTAAAGATGCCACATGGTAGAGGCTAGGGCAGTATTTCTTTCTGTTTTGGAGATGGAGTGCTTAATGCATTGCTCAGTTAACCAGAAGCCTCAAAATTTAGGGGGGCAGGGGTAGAAAGAGACAAGCAATTAGACTGTGCAGACCCCAGATACAAATACAGGTGACTGTGATTACTACCTTCATACACAGAGTTAAAAATATCTGGTTATTGAAAATTATTTTCTCAGTCCACAGGGGTTTATCTAGGTTTAGGCCAAGATGTTTATTTTTTCTGCAGCAGCTGTACTGGGGATTCTTTTACAACATTTTCCTTACATAGAAGCTCTATATCATTCACATTTCTGAAAGCTGAGGTGATTTCTATGATGTAAGAAATGTCTGTAATTAGAAACAAACATATCTTTTTTTCTGAAAAATAAAATGAATCTCCAAACCCTTCAAGGCAGCAACTAAGACAGCAGTGCTCTAAGGGCAAATGTAAAATTCCAGGGTATAAATTCATGTTAACTGCTACAAATACATCCATCTGTTCACAGACTAACTAGTGACTGAAACTGATGGGTCCATTGAAATGTAATTTTTGAGTCCACTAGCGTCTGTTCTCTTCTAGTAATAAAGTAAATGCTTTTCAATAACTCTGCTGCTTTTCCATGCCAATTTCCATTTAAGTAGGCTCAGGTTCTCTCTAAAAAAAACCCCTAAAATTAAAATAGCAAATGCCTTTTCTTTCCAAAGGTCAAACTCAGCTTTTAAAGAACACGCAACATTTCAGCAAGGCAGAGAGGACAAAACTCCAATCAGATAAATGGGCTGTGTAATGATTGAGAACCACGGCTGCCTCAGGTTTCTGAACGGGCTGTAGCATAGAATTTGGCACAGACTGATGTCGAAGCTTATATCTCTTTTACTGCAGACAAGAAATTCACTGAAATATATAAATAATGAATGCGGCTGGGGATCTCTACTGGTACTACTGCTGGTTCTGCAAGATGCAGGAGCAGAAACATACACTGCTCCATGTTTTTGTTATTAGGGAATCCTTGTTCTCCAACAATAAACACAGAATATTTTATCTGAAATGGCTTCTGCAGCACATCCAATATAAGTTTCAGCTCTCCAGAAGTGCCAGCAAATTGCAGAAAGATAAGTTACAAAGACGTACCTAATTTGCTGTGATGAATTGTGTGCATGCTTCAGTGATCAAAACTGCAGCTGAGACCTATTATATTTAATGATCTAGACATTTCTTGTGAAAACACTCAGGCATATACTGTTATGTCTGGACAAGCATCCCCACTTCGGTCTTTCCAAGCAAACGAAGAGACTGAACTTTTAAAAGGATGCTGTACAGCACCCTCGATGAGCTCTTTAAAACTGAGGCTGATCAAGCTCCACTATTTTCTTTAAATAATGCTTATACTCTGCCCTTTCCAGTGCAGCATCCCTCTTCCTTTGAAAAACAGTCAGTTCCTCTGGATGCTAGCGACACTTACAGGAGGCAACGGAGCTAGTCTGTGCTCAGAACCCAAACTGCTCCACAGCAGCTACTACAGCAGAGGAAAATCAAAGAGACTGGATCAGAGATCTCTTCCTACCAGCAAAGAAAATCTCTCACAAGACATTTCAGAGAGAAAACAAAAGAAAAAAAAATATTTGTCTATATGTTACACAAGCGTTCTGTTTCTATTTTAAGGACTCTGCCCTGCTTCCAAAGGCATGTGCTACCCAGCCTGGCAGGGCCGAGCAGGGGTGGCCGGTTGTGCTGTCCCTGAGGACACTGCTCCTGCACAGCCAGCTGTGCCACGGTCACATTCACAGCCCCTGTGCTCACAGCTTATGGCCTCTGTGCTCGAGCCTCTCCACAGAGCAGCAGGACACGGGGCTTCCTACCGTCCTCCTGTGGGGACAGGGATGTCACCTTGTGAACACGTGGAGGACTTTGGAATAAAAGGTCTGAGGTTTCCAGGGCTTTATGTCTGGCTCCTCCAAAATTGTCCAGCATGGAACGGGGTAGATTATTCAACCTTGCCTTTCCAAATTTACAAAACAGAAAAAGAAAAAAAAAACCTCAGAAAAATGTGCTGGTAAACTTCATTCATTCATGGTTATAAGAACCACAGAGATCTGCAGAGAAAATCCACAGAATTTTCTTGCTATACACATCCAAGAGCTCATGCTCTCCCTCCCTGGTCAGTCTGAACCTCTTTCTATCATTCTATTTTGTTCAACAGAACACAGCATAACATAAACACATGCTTTTGACTCTAGAAGTAAGGATTTCAAAGTGCTGAAATTTTCATTCATCTAAGGAGCTGCTAAATACTATCACAGTGGTAATTTGTGATAATGTGGTAAAGAATGAAGAAAAGGTATTTGTTAATTGTTGACATAACAAAATTAATTTTCCATCCCTAAACTTTTTCTCATCTCTCCTGTGAGCTCTGATGCAATGTTACTGACTGGCACTGCTGAAATGCCAACTTGCATTTCTCATCCTTAATTTCTCTCTAAATGTCATTAGTAATTGTTATTGCCAGACCAGAGAGTGCAATCTGGTCTTTCTGAAAGAAAATCCATTTCTCATTTCTTCTCCTGTGCTTCCTCCTTTTGGTCAGGAAGGATGTTTAACACAGCCTGTGTGCTCTGCTGCCATGAGGAGGGGAATGCATTAATGGATCTGGAAGTACAACATTCTTGCTTTATTTATTTACATATAGTATGCCTGGATCCTTATGAATATCAAATTGTATATTCAGAAGGGTCTTCAAAGCACATCTTTCAAGAACACTAACAAGTCTTAATTGAATAAAGCTAACAAGTAGGCGAAGGGAACACCCTTTAATGTGTGCACACAGACTCCTCTCTGGATGCTTCCATAATTTATCCTTTCTGGTGGGCAGCAATGCTGTCAAATATAAAAGCATATTACATGATTTTCCTCTCTTTCAGTTACATGGAAAACAAATTTCTTTAGTGAGATGTGTAAACTAGTCTAGCTTTGGTCTGGATTAATGTGTCACCCTCATTGCCCCAAAAAGTAAAAGTGTTTTCCACCACTAAGAGGGGAGGTGAGCTTATACACCTGTGTGCAAAGGAAAACCTGCCAGTGTAAAAGGCTGGCTCCTCCATATCACTATGGATTGAGCCAGAGATGTGTACAGTTATGTACAGCACCTACCAAATTTGGTCTCTGGTACTTAGAGGCAAGTAGCACCTTGGCATATTGAGTCAATTTTAGGGAGGACTCTGTGTCACGACTGACCTTTAACAGATCTCCTCATAATCAGCACATCTTACACTTTCACGTCTGCGTTATATTTTTTAAGGTATATAAGGTAATTAATTCAAAGCTAAGCTGCATTTCCCTACCCATTAACTAAAGGCATCTTCTCTCAAAATAAATAGACATTTGAACATTTCCAGCCAGGAACTGTGCTTTCAATAAACACAATTGATGCATATACATTGTCTCTTGGCGGCTTACACTCCTGCCCATCTGTTGGGATGGCATGGTGCCTGCGCAAAAGTTGGTTGGACCCTTGCCCTAGGGCATAGATGACAGGCAACGACGGGTTTAGCTGGGCAGCCTGAGCAGCAGATCCAAGTGCCATCTCTGCTGGAGGAAGCCCCGTCTGTGTGCCAGCACTGCCACATTGGAACGACATGCCTCCTTACACTTGATCACACATGTTGACACTTGGGTGCGCTTAAGTGCATTAATGACTAAAACGATGCCTTTCACCTGGCTCCCTTCTTTTTTTCCTCCACTCTGCACGGCTGCTGGGTTTTCTGCACATGTTAATGTGAAGTTGTGTGCACTTTGTTAGCCAGGGCCAGCCACAGAATGGCCCTAATGTTTAAGAAATGAAGGAGGGGTTTTTGTTAAGGGCCATGCTGCTCCAGTGCCAGACATATCTTCATCTCAGGTGAGAGATCTTTGTGCCTCTCACTGAAGAGACCTCAGACAGGATAAAAATGCAGCAATATATTTATCAGAACCACTTTTCCAAATGAAAATGCTACACCCTGGCACTACTCCACACACAGGGCAATTCAAGATTTCTGCACCCTCCTTTGTTGCAGCAGAGGTGGCCACACAAAGAGGCCACGCGGTCTGGATTCCATCACTGTCCCAGCAGCCCCAGTAAACACCCCCTGCCTGCGTGCAGGGGAGGAAGGTGCTGCCTGACAAACCACTCAGGTGTGAGCATGAGCAGCCCTCACACTAACCTCGTGGATGTCAGGCCCAGGAAACCTCCAGATCCCCTGCAAGGAACCCCAGCTGCAGCTGCTGCAGACCCAGCACCAGCCCCACGTACTCTGTAATGGAGTTTCTTAGCTTTGGTCCTTCCCAGAGCCTGTCCCTAACCCTAAAGATTCAAACAGCCACATATTCCTCCTCCTCCTCCTCCTCTGAATTTAAACACACACATTGAAAACCAGAGACCTTATAGGTAAAAACTCTTCCCTGCTGTGAAAACAGATCACAGATAAAACTTGTGGTTTTGCAGTCCATAAAGAACGTTCAGGCAGGCAGACTCAACATGATGGGTATGTGCCTACAGCACTTTTAATTTTTAATTATTGTTAGTTATAATTATCTGACTGTGTCTGAATGAAACCCAGCAATATGGCTGGAATAGATTTTGGTAGTCTTGTAATTTATTAGCTTTGTAACTACTAATAATTAAAATTTAACAATACTCCAAGCACCACAGCAACATTTTTTTAAGAAACGCTAGCCAAATCTGCTAGGGTAGCTGACTAGTCATTTTCACAATTTTAAAGAAGAAGGGACATTTAAAAATTTTTTTAAATTAAAAAATAAAAGTACTAAAGAAGGAAAAATAGCGAACAGATTTTTAAAAGCCTATCAAAACACAAAACGCAAAGATAAAGAATCTGTTTTAAAAGACAAGAAAGGATGTTGCTTGCATAAAATTAATTCTACGCCTGATTTTGTGTGTGCTTTTTGTGAAATTTAAAAAGAGCTTGTGGTATGTTTTCAGTAAGAAGCTCTTGGTGTTTGCCATCTAAGCCACACCAAGTCCTGAAATACAGCAAACGTTACATCAAGTGAAAGCACTGCCTTGAGATAGAGCCACATTTCAGGTCCCATTTGTCCCGCCATCCACACAGTCTCAAGGAGAAACATTTTCTGAAACTTCCTCAAGATACCATGGAATTGCTTTTCTCTCACTGCCTGAATGGACACTGGAGCCCAGAAACACTGAGATTCTTCACTGCTGCAAGCACACAGGGCTGGTTGGAAGAAAATTTTACTTCTACTTAAGTAAGCTTTCTTATACCCCCAGAAAGTAGTTAAAGTCCATTTTTCAAATAGGAACTGGAGATATGGCTGGGTACAGACTTAAAATTGCTGAAGTCTTTCTTCAGCACTCCACTGAAGCGAGCCCTCGGACACAGCCGTGCAGACTCGCCTGCGGTGGGTGGCTCACAGCCAAGCCAGGAGGCTCTGGTTCCCCTCCGTGCTTCAGGGGACCCTGCTGTACCCAGATGGCCCCAAGGACCACTGGCATTAGCGGCTGGAGATGTGGCTCCCCATTGCCCCCCTCCCAGGGAGGCCAGCACAGGTACAGAGCAGCTCCTGTGTGTCCCCACTGGGTCACATCAGACCATAGGGCAGCTCGCTGTGGTGCCCCCTCGCCTGGGCAGGTCACAGTCCTCTACGTCCTCACAGCCCTGTGGTCTGATGTGGCACATCTAACATCAAGCTGATATTAAAAGCAGACTTAAAAAGAGAAAACCTGCTTAGGGCTTGATCTGCTGTAATCAGCAAAAAGAATCCCAAGGACTTTGATGTGGACCAAATCAAGCCCCTGGAGGACATTCATGGTAAATCATTATTAATATAATGAGTGCAATTTCTGTGCAGCAGCTCATTCCTGTTTATGGATATATGAAAATTGCTAGCTTTTCACATAAAATATAACGAGAGGGGAGACAGACCACAGTGCTAGCCAATGAGCCATAGTAGCTCCTTTTGATATGTGTACATTTAAAAAACTGGGCATTTCAAATGACAGCACATTCCTCCAGTGAAGCTCTCTTAATTTAGTGGTTTGACATATCTCCAAATCTGAGCAGAAAAGAAAGCCCTTTATTCATATCAGGCAATAAAACACCTGAACACCTGTGCTAGGAAAGACCTGGCAGGTACCCTGCTCCCTTGGTACCTGGATTATTTGCGCATTGTTTATTACATCTCTTGCCTTAGTTTTCATCAATTGTAATCATTTAGGAGGAAACAGTATGATTAACAGTACACAAGCAAACAGCAGGAATTAATCCTTTAAATACAAATACTTCACTGGTTATGTGATGGCTCCTTGGAAAAGCAGTGTGGCAAAAGAGTACACACAAAAATCCTTCTCAAGTTTTCTCTGCAAACCACTGCTCAGTCACAATTTGCTTAGTACAATTCTTGATGCAAACACCTGAGGAGGGATCTCTCCTTGCTGTGAATCACACCACAAATATAACTCCCAGCACCCATAAAGTATCATCATTTCCGACCCATCTTTGGGGCTGGCAGGGTTCCCTGATAAGTTTTAAATAGCAAAGATCAAAATTTCAAAATTTGTCAAAGAGCAAGCTCATCTGCCATGTCCAAGTGTCCATGGCTCCAGCTGCCTCTCCCAGCACAGCTCCTGGAGATGGGGATCTGCCTGAAAGGGCTCCTTCTGCCCTACAGGTGAGGAAACCCCAACTCTCCACCTCTACACTTGTTTCAGTGAGCATGTTTCAGTAGGGGGAATGAAATGCCATAGCCTTGGTGTTTTATATATGAGCTATAAATTCACCCTTTTTCCAAGAGAATTTCATGTTATTCATAGCTGTCAATTGTACAAAGTGAGGATGTGAAAAACACAGAGCTGCCAGCCTTTCCTCTTCTGCCCTAAGGGTGTGTGGGGTTATCACACATACTCTTTCCTTTGTGTTTCATGCTTAACCTTCCCATGTTTTCCTTCCTTATTTCCAGTGAGATAATGTAAGCAGTTAAGTAGCATTCTGTTTTCTTTTCTTGTGGCAATATCATCAAAGTAACATCACGGACTCATTGCTCCAGATCCTCACCAAAATTCCCACCGTTTATAAAGCAAGTTCAGTTCCTCGAGCGTTCCTAAGCCTTGGTTTTACAGCTCCATCAGATGGTGTAAACTTCAAAGCAAAATCCTATATTAAAATACAGCTACTAGTTCAGCAGCACAAAGAGGGTTTGATCACTTCCAGAGCATTAAGCTACCAAAGCGTTATCTGCACCAGCCACTAGAGGTACATTTACAGCAGCATTTACAGTTTCTCATCACATGGCACACACATTGTTTAAAAGAAATGCTCAAAAATCAGCAGGGCTAGTTCATGCCAGTCTGTGACATCTCTAAACGTTACCTTTTCCCTTTGCTGCCTGTCATTTGCCCCACCTTCCATGTTTTACCTGCTTTTCTACAAGAACCTCACTCTGAATTTCTTCTTGAAATAGTTGAATGCTCAACCTTTTAAAATGTATTTTCAGTGGTTTCACTTGGAAATACAAAGAAGGAAAACAGTGTGTAGGTTCAGGTTTTGATACCAGTTATTTCATGCCAGTAGGAAAGCAAGTTCAGAACTGAACAGTCAAATCCATCAAGCAGAACCCCTTGATGGAGGCTGATTTGCCCACATAAGATAATTGCACAGTTAAAGACACAGAAAGGTTTATGCAGATTTAACCCTAAGTAGCAGCTGAACAACTGGTTCACTAAAATAATACTAAATCTTCATTACTCAACAAAAATATAACCAACAGTTGAGGAATTTAGAGCAGGCAGCTTAAACACCAGAAACTAATGAGATAATCATGCCAAGGCAAACTGGTTCAAAAGTCTTACACATTTCTAACTGATTTATACACACATTTTGTGTCCTCCTTGGCTTCAATATTTGCATTAGTAAATTCCCTGGCATTAAGTAAACACACATTTCTGAGTCACTACGAAATAAAGACTAAAACTGTGCAGCTAAGTATTGCATTTTCATTCAGCCAACATCATTCAAAGCTACTCATGTAATTATTATGAATTATTATAAGCAGAAAAATTTTAAGAGCAGAAAAATCCTGCATAAAAAACTAAAAAATTACAATCCTAATTTATATTATTAAAGCTGACATTTGCAGCAATTGTGCTATGCACAAAACTTCAGAATTGAAACACTATGTAATTAAAATCTGTAATTGCAAAAAACAGGCTGCTTAGACTATAATTCAACCAGGTTCTCTTTATTTGATCATCTGATTCTAAAGGTTAATGCAGTGGCCTAGGAAGCCAGTGTTCCTATTTTAATTGTGCTGGCATTTTGACCAAACACCACTTTTAGGGAGATATGGGAGGAAAAATCAAAGCTATCTTTGCAAGCCACTGCTGCCTTCATAAAACGTTCATAGTGAGAACACACAAACCCAAAATCTGCTGACTTTATTAAAATATTAACAAGGTATAGTTAAAACTTTTGTACACTTATGCAAATCAGGTCGCTAGAACAAGGGAAAGGCGGGATCCCCTGGGAGAAAAAAAATATAAAATCAACAAAGTGAAAAGATCAGCCATCCTTCCACAGCATGACAGCACAACACAAGAGGCAGCAGCTTGGGAATTCAGCAAGATAAATAAAAACCCTCCAAAGTTTAAGTAAATCGTGGTTTATAAAGCTAATACATTTAAATGAGGCATATGGTACCATTCTATAAAAAGACTGCCTTTCCCAGGGCATGGGAGGGGTGATTTTGGTGGCCATGCTGCGCAGGTGAGATAGGGGTGAGGAGGCAGCCAGGGTGGGCACCTCCCCACGAGCCCTCTGCCAGGGCAGGCTCTGGGCTCCACTGCCCAAGAGGAACCCTGCACACGCACATGGAGCTTCAGGGTCTCTGTGGGTTCAGCACCAAGGCTATTGGTGGGGTTTAGCCCCCAGCCTCCCTGCTCCTCCAAGGAGGCCTCTGGGGCCAGGGCTCCAAGGGTGGCTGCAGCAGCATGCCCAGGTCAGGGTCCAGCCCCTGCAGAAGGATTTGTGCCCCTGGGAATGGCTGTGAGCCATTCTGGCTCTGTGGAGGCTACCACTGCTGTGGCTGCAGCCCCCAGTGCTGCCAGGGAAAGTGGTGTGTGAGGCCTGGTGCAGAGCCACAGCCTGGCAATGTGCTGCTGCCTGGGAGGAGCCACAGCCTGAGCATCATGTCGAGCTGCACCCATGCTTTCTCATACCTCAGCAGGGAAAATTCCTTTACTTATGATTTAGCAGCAGGGAAAGGGATGGGGCAGCTACCATTTGCTTAGTCTTTGTATGTTAATCAGTCCCTAAATTATTAATGGAGAAAAAGAAATTATTTACAAGGTGTTTGACGTAGACATGTAAGGATGTACCAACACTACTGTCAAGAGAAATACTCATAAATCATGATATCTGTCTTGTCTTATTTATTTATTTATTCCAGCCATGCTCAGAGACATTTTTCTTCTCCAGGCACCCAAGGAGGCAGGAGGAGACTGAGAGACTGTTTAAGGGCAGAGGAGACCATACCAAGGTTAGGCACCTTTTCTAAATGCTGCACAAGGGTGACAGTTGCACAGAGAAATCAACAGCTTTAGCTTTGTTTTTACTCCTGTTGTAAACATACCTGAAGCTCTGTTTGGAAGAAGAACTTCTGTGGGCACTGGGAACAGTCATAAATTTTGTCTTCCTGCCCATGCACTGCAAAGATGTGCTGCTGCAGTTTGTTTGCCTGTACAAAAACTGAAACAACACAGTACAGTTAGTTAAGATTGTTTCATATAAGGCACCTCGTCTCAAACTGCACTTCAGAGTCTCTACAACTGTAAAAGGTCCAAGGATATCTGCCAGAGAAGTGCTGATACACTTGGTTCAGCAGAATTTCCTTACAAGTAGTCAATTTAGAGTCTCCAGGCTGACAGCTTACTTCTAACAGACTTTACATCCTGTATGGATTTTTGATATTTCACATAAAGCTAACACTGTCCACAGTTAACTGGAAGAACTCAGCCATCAGACCAAAGAAAGGACGTCACTGCTCCCATGGGGAGCCCTGGGCCCATGGCAGGTGCATCAGATGCATTTTTAATGCAGGACAACTGGGCCAGGAGAAGCCTTGATGGCTGGTCTGGAAGACACGTGGCCCAGAACAGCATTTCTGGCAGAAATGTGAATATGAAAGGGCAAGCTTGCCACAGTTTTTAGATCTTTTAAATAGGTGGTATAAAAGAAATTCAGTGTAAAAGAAAAAGATTATTGTTTAACATCACAAATGCAGCATCTGCATTATGATTCTGGATTGACAATTATTTTGACTTTACCAAGGGAAATTTTGAAGTGAAACATATATAACCAAAGGTTTAGCTGATTAAAAGATATATCTAGATCTTTTATTATTTTATTTAATTTTTGTCTCACTTTACATGAATGGTCATCTGTATGCGAAAATGGCTTCTTCAGCAGAATTTAACAAATGCATCCAAAAATTTTTACAGCAAATTTCAGAAAGTATATATTAACTCCAAGCTCACACAAAAACCAGTTTCTCAAATGGTGGGCCAAACCCTAAAGAATGTAGGTTCACCTTATTCCCACCAAAGTTAAAGGACAGTGGGTGCTGCCCTACCCCTTTACTGACAACAGTCCCACAGTGACACCTACACCACCCTTATCTCTCAAACAGATTGGAAATGCAGATGTTAACTACTGTGTCGAAGAGTGTATAAAAGGCAGCCTTTAGCATGCACCCTGCAGATCTTGGAAAAGCAAGAATCACCCACGAGCATTTGCACTGATGAGACAACTTAAATGATCTACAGAGAAGGAATACCTAGCAGGCTCTCAAACAGGAGTTAGAAATGTACCACTGTAAGAAAACTGGGTTAGAAAAAACCTCTGAGAGTGGCTGGCAAAACCAGAGTTGTACAATTTGGTCTTCTCAAACCTTTACTCCCCTTTACTCAGCACCGTAAGCAGATCATGAATCACCTGGCCTTTAAAGAATCCTTACTCAGGTGAATTAGGGCTTGCAAGAGCAGGCCCATCCTTTGCAAGTCTTGCCCTTGGAAACACATAGCACCTTTGAGCCACAAGGCAAAATGTAAATGTTTGGAGACGTGGGGGCCACGCAGAGCCTGCTGCATGTGGCAGTGCTGCTCGGTGTCAAACGCCACAGAGCTGCTCGGCAGAGCGAGCCCCAGCTTCAGACAGAGGATATTTGAACATTTCCAAGCACAGTATTTCTTTTTCCCAGGGAAAGGAATACAGTATTTTACAAATCCCCCGAGTGTCATTTCTGGATCTAGCCATGCACGCTGAGGCTTGTCTTGGCCTCCCTGTCTTACCTGTGAAACAAACAGGGCATTTGAATGTGCCTCCCATCCCCTCAAAGCTGTGCTCAATCAGGTGACACAGGAGCTTTGCCGGAGAGTCAAACATCTGGTTACACAGCTTGCACTCATGATTGATGCCTTCCTCTGCAAGGTTCAAATGATACAACTTGTTAGTGACACAGCAGATTAGCGTCGGGAAGGCAGCAGCAGCCGGCGGGGAAGGCCTGTGCCGGCACACAGGGCCCCCAGGACCCCCAGGGCCCCCAGGACCCCCAGGACCCCCAGCCCCAGAGCAGGAGCAGCCGCTGGCACTCAGGGCTGCTGCCCCCACATCCCGGCTGCGCTCAGCGGCCCCGCGCCCCATCCAGCGCGGGGCTCCCGGCTCCCACCAGCCCTGCCACAAAGGGACAGCAGCCCTGCTCGGGGTGCAGGGGATTAGAGAGTCAAACGGCATTTAAAGGGACTTTAATAGCGTGAATTCAGCCACCAACGCTGACAGAGGGCTGAAGTGATGTCTTCACCTCAGAGTACAGTGCAAACATACAGGAGAGGAAGAAACTGTTGGAGAAGTGCAGGAGCTGAGAGCAGAGTGTCAGTGTACATTTTTTTTTGTACATCTTGGCTTTTTACAAGGTGTAGAGAGACCACTGAAGGTATTTAAATGTAATATGATAGCGGAATTTCCTTGTCATATATCTTAAGTACTGAATATACACGGCCCATTTTAGATGCCTCTATATTCTAACTGAACTCAGTGAAATAGCAATAATTATTACCCTTGCTTCAAGCCTACCACTTTTGCCAGATGATATGCTTCTCTGTTTACTGAAGTTTGTGGTTCTGGGTGCAATTGAGCTTTCTTTTTTGAGGTACTGAAGTCATATTAAAGCAATTTTCACACATAAAACTAAACAATGCTTTGGTTTTCTTGAAGGGAGGGAGGGAGTTGCAGAGTTTAGAAAACATAGGATATGAGTTACAAAAATCAGAAACTACCTAATAGGTTTTAATACTCTGCCTGATTTCTGCAAATAACTCCCTGAAAACGTGTCTTTCCTTCACTGCGGCAGCACATGAACTTTTCATGAAAGCATATTTTAAAAACTAAATAAATTCTTTCTTTTATTCTAAACTCATCTTTATTTTTACATCCTCAGATATCAATGACTATTAATTTTTAGTTCCAAGATTGCTAAGAAATGGCTACATTACCCCATGAACTAATCCTTGCTGAATACATTTGGCTCTTATGAATAATGTGAGCCCTCAGAAGCACGGTCTTTACTTACAGTTGCTTCAAATTAGCTTTTTCTATCTTTAAAGGGGCTAAAGAGAAGGAAAGTATTGCTTGCTATGAAGCCTTTGGTACTGTCAGGATGCCAAGGCTCCTGTACAAGGCTTGGACAGTGGAGAGCTGCCCGTGCTGCCTCTGGAACCCGTGTGGCACTGGGTGCCCACAGTGCGTGCTGCACCAGGCTGCCGGGGGAATGGGGAGGCAGCGTGGGGACAAGTAAAACCAGGTGGGTTGGGAGGGAGATAAAAAGAGAAAAGGAAAGAGCCAGGAACAGAAAGATGAAAGGGCTGGTAGCTCCGTGGCAGCAGCTCTACGAATTCCCTTGGGAGCCACAAGCAGGGACTGGGATGTTTCTAGGACGCGACGAGGTTTGCAATGCTCTGCTCACACAGCCTCCACGGGCAGGCATGTTGCCCTCTCCAGTGTGTAGGTTTCCAAACCAGGCCTGCTCCCCTCACTGTGGCCTTAGGCTGGATTCTCCCATCAGAGCCTTGCCTGAAAAGTTCTGGCTTTGTGTGAATTTTGCAACCTGCTCCAGAGGGGAGAAGAGATGGGGAAGGGACATGAGCCTCATGCTGAGCATGCCCAGCCACACCGCTGTGTTCAGCAACCAAATGCTGCAATAAACCCGCAGAGGACAAAGCAGGAACTGGGGGGAATGGAACAAATGCCTTCTACGAATAAATCAGAGAAATCATGTTTGACATTAATTTTCTACCCTCTACATACTGGGTATTTGGAAAACAGTGATTCATGTACAGCCTATGGTCCTGTGTGAGCACATGTGTTCATAAATACAGATAGACACATACTGATGACTAGACTACTGCTCCTTTTCCAGCCTAAATATCTATAATTTGAGTAAAACAAAACAAAACAAAAAAAAAAAAAAAAAAAAAAAAAAAAAAAGAAAAGAAAAACAAACAATGCTCAGCATTCCAGTTAAAGAATATTCTTACAAGCTTGGTATGTTTAATTAGGTAACAGAGATTGTGTATTTTCTTGGCTGATCCCTGCAGTATTTTAAATAGTTAAACCCATAACAAACAAACTAAAACTAGAATGAAAAATAATAAAACATAATGGGTTCCTGCAGATCTGGAAATTTATCCCACTCGAGGCAAGACCTTTTGATTTGCAAATCCACTTCTGAATTATAAGGCCTTCTCCTCACCGGTGGGGGTTTTTATTCCACTCCCACAGGAGTCCATTATGTATTTCTTGTGTCTATAAAACCATCCAGAAAGAAAAAAAAAGAGGGAAAAAGTACCATGGTTAGCATGACAAACGTTTCTCTTTTCATGCATGTGTATTCAAAATATGAAAATGCCCAAAGATATAGATAGAATTGCTGCTATAATCACTCTCTCCTCTATGGCATTTTACAGCACATTATTTTACACAGAAACACAGCACATGTATAGGGATACTCAGTCACCTTTGGAGAATAACTTCCTTGAATTATATAAGATCATCTAGGTACATGCAAGGAGGCTTTTTGACAATGTGGTGTGACAGTCAAATGTGTGGTGCTGGGCACTAGCAACAGCAAACATACCATCATTTCCCTCATTCTTATTCGCCTTTTTTGTTCTAGCATGACAAGCATCTATGAGAGACCTACATAACTCAAGTGAATTATGCAGCCCCTCTCATTTGTAAAATAAAATGCAGATTTTTACAGTTTGTTATGCCAGATCTTCTCCCATTTCTTCATAAGCGTATCTGTGGAGGGATCAGATGATTACAGGACTAAACAAGCAATGCACAGCAAACAAGAATCTTGGGTTTCTTGCCTTTTTTTCCTGAGCTCAAAATAATAAGCATTAATTTTACACTTCATTTCTCAAAAAAATAATAGGATGTGCTCTTGTTTAAAACAAGCAGGCCTGCTGGATTCTGTCAGGCTGAAACTATGTCAGGCCAAAAGAGGAACAGAGCGCTTTGTGTAAAAGTATCATGGGGAGATGATAGTATCCTGTAATGTTTTCAGTACCTACTTTTGTCTCCAAAAGCATTTGATCCCTGGCAGACACATACTTATTTCCATACTGGTCTTGAGGGAAGCCAGTAGGAATGAGAGCTGATTATCTGAATCCTGAAGGTGAAACCTGGGTGGTGCCCGCTGATGTCAAAGGCAGGCATTTGTATAAATTTGGAGGTACATAATTTACTGCCTGTTAGTGAGGATTAGTGGGCTGCGCAGACCCAGCTGAACCGCGGCGGCAGAGCGCGTCACTCATTGTTCCCAAGTCCGGGTGCCTTTGCAGGATAGTTTTAAATATGTTGATAGGGTGTTCAGTAGCATTTACAGTGCCATCCTGCTCATTTTAGAGTGGGAATATGCTTCTCCAGAAAGCTATTTCTGCTGCAGCAATGTGCATTTAATACATATTACAATGAGTCTCTAAGCCTCTAAGAGAACCGACACCAGCAGCCTCCTGGCGAGGATGCAGTATAATTAATAATGCTGTATTAAACCCATTTACTGTATCAGCTGCATTTCTAATTATAACTATATTAATGGCAATGTGAAAGTACATGTTAACACTGTCGTGTACTGACACGTTATACCAACAACAAGTAGAAGATTGGAACACCAAAAATCAAGATGGCATTGTCTTTACTATTAGTTAAAACCACTCAATTTAATAAAGCAAAAATTTTCCCTCACAGAATAACTGCAACAGTCCTAATTTGAGAGATCATGTAAGATAATCTGATGCTCGTTGCTGAGAACAACACGTACATCCACACTTCCCATACTATAGCTTTCCAGACCAGTATATTTCTACTCTACTGCAGCAAATTAAGCCAATAAAAGGGAATTTCTTCCCTGTACTCAGATGTTCACATCCATGAGTTAACCATGCTTTTAATGAACTTTGAAATACTGTGATTCAGTGTAACAAAGCATTAATATACTGTATTCACAGAGAACCTTCTTCTGTCCATTAGATCATAAATTTGGTAGAATTAAATGGGCCGTGTGCTCTAATTATGGTAGAAATAAATAGAAATTGGAATGAACACGGGGAAATAAAATGAAAACTGCATGACTATTCTGTTTATGCAATTCATTTCCCAGTAAATAAGAAATCAAAGGGAAAAATTTATAATGTAAGAAAAGGAGCTTCTCCAGCAATTTTTTCCATGTGGCTGTGAAGGAGCAAGGGGCTGGAACCAGGGTAGGATAGCAACGATGGACACCCCCCCAAACACAAAGCCTGCAGAGAACCACTTTGATCCCTCATCTGCTTTGCACCCCTCCACCACTGGTTTTCATTAAAAACAATCTAAGGATGGAAGTAAAACCAAGGTCTGAGGACACACTGCAACTGCTCCAAGGGGATGGCAAATTTGCAGATGGTCACATTGGATGAAGACGATGTCTGCTGTACAGTCGACGCTTCATCCTCGCCATTGCTGCCTAAACCCATGACCTGCTGCACGAACCATTTGGGCCACACTGCTCCACGGCACGTTTGTAATTAATCCCGGAGGGCGCGGCTGAGCCCCTCCCTTGCCGGCGGGCAGCGTGGGGCCAAGGCGATGGCGCGCGGGCCAGCGGCACCAGGCGCTCTGCAGCACAGCCATTAGGCAGCCTGGGCGGTGAAAGGCAGCGGATTGATGGCGTGGCAACAGAAATGTCACCTGGGGAGCTGGGTGCCGTCCTCCCAGGGATGCTGGAGGTCAGTTACTATGGCAACACCGAATGAGCTCAACCTTGTAACTGACCCTTATCTTTTTTTGATCTGTGGCCCCCTTGGGACCTTGGCTGGAAATCAACTGGAAAATAATCTGGTCACATATCAGAAAGAAAACTATTTATACTTATTTATTTATCCAGGTAGAGCTCGTATCTCCCTTTGACGACTCTGCCAGACTAAAGACACCCATCATGTTCCCTCAGCGGTTTCAGTGGCTGTGTAGAAACACCCGGCTCTGCGCTGTGAGAAACCATGCCAAACCCCCCTGCCATTGCACAACACACACACACAAATTGCCACAGATATCTGTGCTCATGACTCCACTGATATATTGCCAAAATCATGCCTTGCTCTCAGACCCCAACTTGCCTGTGTGGATAAACATACACCTAGACCCCTTCTTGGATGGTTTAATATTTTATGTTGGTATCCACTAATCATATTCTTTTGTGCTTTATCTCTCTGCTGAAATATGATTCTGCTTTGAAATATATTTATATGATCTAGAATGGCACAACACTGATGTCTTTTATGAGCTGAAGATTGTTTAATAAAATCTTGCATTTCTGCTTCATCCTTATGACAATTTTACGATTATAAGTTTTCAAGGGATATGAGAGCTGTCCACTGTGGTTAGAAACATCACTTTAATGAAAAATGATAACATGGGGGCTTGGATTTTTCTAGAAACTATGTAAGGAATACCAGCAAAAATACAGAGTTCCCAACATGCATTTGTATGTAATTTTGTTGGTTTTCCTCATATTTGCCTATGGATAAGACTCATTAAAATCAGGTCTGTTTATCATAGTTTTCCAAAGGATGGGCAGCCCAGACAAGGGTTTATCATCTCAAAGGGCAGTTGCTCTTCTTCAGGTGGGGAGACTCTCTGGGGAAATGGGATTCAGGAAATCAGGGACTATATTAGGAGACAGAAGCCACAGGACTTGCTGGTGCTAGAGGAAGTTCCTATGGATTCCTGGTAACAAATGCCCGGGTTACTTGTGATGTACTTCTTCAGGCTCAAAAAGGTATTCTTTTCCATGCTAAATTAGCCTAACCACACAACGGGCTTTAAACTCTTTCATCATCTTAGGGGGCCTCGAGCTCAAAATATGCAGAATTAGATGCCAAATTATTTATAGGGTAGCTTGTAAGTTCACTGCCTCCAGTATATGTCAGTACACTGCAATATTAAAATGACCATCAAAAAGAAGCATGGTCCCAGAGGGACTGGGGATGAGATTGAAGGGAGTTTCCTCCTGACTGTGAGTTCCTGTGCTGCTCCAGAGCCCCTGCCCCGCTCCTGGCTACAGACTGTGTGCTCCCACTGCTCCCGAGGGGAAGGCTGAGCCTCACAAACACGGGATGGGGCTGCCAGGCCCAGCTTCATCAACTTAATTTTCAGTTTACAAGAAAAATAAAATCTGAAAGTTCAAAGGAGTTCATGGAGTTGTGCATCATCTATCTCTGTCTGCAGAGCCCCAGCGGGGCCTGCTTGCTAAGCTTTATTTTAGATTTAGATATTAATCTGGGAAACTGCATAAACATAATTTATAGAAGTGCACACAATACTTTAGCACAGTAACTTCACACTTTATCAGCCTTTCACTGAAGATGCCTTTTTTTAATAGCCTATATTAAAACTTTTTGTGGTCTGAAGCCTGATTGGTCTGACTGCTCCTTCACAATAACTGATTAATGAATAACTCCACTGGCTTCCATGGAAAAATGGAAATGTAAAACCCATACAGGAATAAAACCACATGCTATCTTTGAGTGTGCAAGTCCATACAACCACACACAGAACTAGCTTAATCCAGACTAATGAACCTCTAGGAATAACTAGAGTTTAGTAAGAACACCTCATTCCCACACAATTCAACTCAAGTAATGTATTTCAATGTTTTGAAATACTCACAGTTGTGTTATTTCAAGCTTAATGTCAACACCTGAGGAAACTGAAGTAACACAGCCCTGAATCCATGGCCACACAGCCTATTCCCTGCACTACCCTCCCTCATGCCATCGTATTGCTGAAAACGAAATACACCTTATTGCTCCTGGTCTCCTCCCTGGGAGCAGCTCTCTGTACTGCTACACAGCTGGAACACATTCATCCTCTCATGCTATTGACAATATCACATAGAAGAGCTCAGTACAGACAAACAGCAATAACTAGCATCTACTTGGCATCTATTCTTCTTGCGAAATTAAAAATTAAAATTAAAACATCATTATACTCTTATTAAACATCCCACTGGAATATGCCGATGCTTTAAAAACATGCAAAGCTTTAAACCCACTTTAAATAGGTGTAAAGCCCTTTTTTACTCCTTTTACAGGCCTGCCACATTCCCCAGCCTCCACAGCAGGGCCCCAGAGCTGTGAGGTGCCCTCGTGGTCACACAGAGGCCACCAGAGCTGCAGGTCCTGCCAGCCACGAGGTGCCAAATGCAAAGCCTTCTCTCCCACGGGCAACCCCTCCCCTGGCTGGGTGCATGGTGGCAGCTGCATCCCCTAACTACTGCTCCAAAGGCATTTGCCTGGTTGCTGGGTGCACTTCTGAGTGCTGAGAGGCAGGTTCCTGAGCTGGGGATGCAGGGCAGGGTGAGCAGCCCCCTGAGCTAGCCCAGCACCTGGGACAGCACACGGTGTTTGTTAAAACACCAACTCCCACGGATGTGTATCACTGATCTTCACATTACCATTTCCCAAGTACACATTGACATGCTAGACTTTAAATCTATCGTGTAAATAATCATCAGATTAATGGTCTCTAATAGTGTATAATTAACATGACAGGCTACAAGCCAGTTGTTGTCAACTACACTCAGCAATGCATAGAGTAAGAGAAAAGCATAAACCATTCCCATGATGGCATCAGGGAAGCAGAAAAACTGGTAAAAGGAGAAATAGAAATAAAACTCAAAAAAAAAAACCCCACCTAAATGTACAATTTTACTGAAAAACACTGAAGGTTCTTTCGGTCATCAAAACATAATAAATGTCAATTTTTTTTTCAATTTTATTCTTTTCAGTGGGAGGGTAGACTTTTATTTCCATCAGCAAAGAAATATTCCTTTATCCCTGCATTGGTGCAATGCCTCTTGAGTGAGTACAGGTGCATTGGCACAAGGGGCCTTATTCTAATATTGCAAATTCTGCATAAACATGGAAGTATGTATCCAGCAATGTAAACTTTACAGCAATATCAGCTATGGTCTAATAAAAAATTACATTAGTATAGATATCTGGGAAGTGGTGCAGTGGGCACAGAGTTAAAAATGCAATTGAAAACAAACCATGAGCATTTTTTTTTTTGTGGCATATTGCCTAACACTCAGAGACTGGCCAAATGCTGCACCCCCATAATGCTGGGGCAATTTGCACCACTTACTCAAATAAATGCATTTCATTTAAATACGTATTAATTTTGTTTTCTTATTAAGAAACAGTATTCCTAGGGAAAAGTCTCTGGTTAAAAAGCAGTCTCTTATGACATTGTTATCAACTTAAATACCAAATTTCTTTGAAATACCTACAGACAAGTAAAAAACCCAGAAACACCTCTCAGCTTTTTCTTGGAAAATAAAAGTGATGATTACCCATCTGTCTTGACATGAGCATTCAGCACAACTGCACCAGAGCTTACTTGTTCATCTGGGGGTGGAACTCATGTCACAGCCCAGCCACAGAGAGGCTCCTGTCCCCCACCCCTCCCGAGGTGCCTCCTTCACTCCTTCTCCCCGTGAGCTCAGGGACACAAACTGGTTATTGGGGATGGCAAAATGAGATGCCACTGCAAACACAGAGAACCAAGGGTGACTAAATAAGATCTGGCCGGCTGAGATAGGTAACTGATTTTGCATGGCACAAATATCCCTCAGAGCTCAATAAGTGCAAATATGCCCAGAAGAATGAACCTCCCCTATGAGACATATTTTAAATCAGGAGTCCTAGGGTGCAGTTATGCATGATATTCCTTAAAGCAGTCAAAAAGAAGAATCTGCATGAAAACAAGAAAATATCTTTTGCATCTCTGCCTTATGGAGGCATATATTCTTGTACTGTGGGATTATGCACAAGTAAATGTACAGAGCATCTCCCATTGATGTTGGTGGAATTTGCTTGATTCACACTCCACAGTCCAGGTGGAAATCAAACCCTCTGGCCAGCTTCATCTTGAAGAAGAGAAACTGCAACCCAGTGACTTTCTGGAAGAGATCTCACAGCTGAACCAGGGCTCTGCATTTCACAGACTGCAAAGTGACTCTGGGTAGTGCTCATCTAACATACAAACATGGATTACAATGCATAAAACTTAATATCAAACTCATACTCCTTTATATGTGTTCTTTGTGCTGCACATGAGCCAGCCAGCTTGCACACTTCATGCATGATCTGGAGTTGGACAGGCAGCACTGAAGCAGTTCCCTGAGCTCTGCACAGAAGGAGAGCTCAAGGCCAGCACACACGTCCTGTAGAGCTGGGAGGGGCACCAGTGGCAGGGAAACATGGGCAGAACCTTCTTCTGGGATGCTAAACTCAGAGGACTTTAGTTTCTGCCTTAATGAACAAATTGCTAGCTATTTTACTACGTGAGTAGCTTGGTCAGGCATATCTGGCTGTTGGCAGATACTCTATCAGTGCACAACATGGCCAGCTTGTTTTTATTTTTTTTTAGAAACACATTTTCTTGATTTTATATGTCATTAGCTTTTTAATCCATTGAGGAAAGCCATGTGCAAACTCACACTGTAGACAGACTCTGGAGAACATATGTGGTCTGTGACAGAAAACATAGTGTAAAAGATAAGGAAAATCTGTATTTTTTGGTTAAATAAAGGGATCTGGAAGAGCCAGTCCTACAGTGGAGCTGAAGCAGCCACCTCAAAGTGTGAGCATGCCACAGTATCAAAACACAAGGACATTCAGGAGGCTCTGATGGCTCATTAACAGCAGGAGTCCTACAGAGCTATTTTTGCTTAAACTCACCTAGATCTCATGCTCTTGGCATTGTAAGGTTTCCTGGGCTCTCTACAACTCCTCTCATTGTCAGAAGTTACATTTTAAAATTAAATTAAATTAAATTGAAAAAAAAAAAGCCAAGCCCCAGGCCTCTACCCAAAATGAAGCACCAAGATGTTCCCAGCAGGATGGTGCTTTCAGGGTGTGCATGGTACGGACTGGAGCCATGCAGAGGTGGCTGAGATGACTTGGAAAGATCCAAAGATGTTGTCAGATTGCTGCAGAGAAAGACCTCATGTAAAATCATTGAACTTGAAAGAGACTTAGGGGTATCCACCTAATAAGTCAACGAGAGAAGAACCATATTCCACAGCCCTGCAAAACTTACGATGAAGGAATGAAAAACGAGAGGAAGGATCAAGCTGCATTTCAGCTGGGCCCTCAAACAAAATAAGATTCTTAATCAAGCCATCATGGAGTTCCTGCTTCAACCAAAAAGGTTTATCTCTGTCAGAGACCTGCTACCCACCATTTTGTTCTTTTTTTTTTATTTTGTGAGTTCTTATTTTAACCTCAGATTCAACAATCGGCATTCAGAAGTCAGCATTTGCTCCTATCACCCCAGAGAGGTAGGGAAGATACAATTGTATATTTGCAAAATAGATATGAACTCTGATAACAATACTTTGCCTGTAGGCAAAAATTGACTTTTTAAATGGCAGCCACTATAATAATGTTAGCCTAAGACCCACCCATCAGGATTTTCCTCTGCTTAGTAAAAACAAGGTTCATGCTGATAGGAAAAGCAAAGAGTTTGGGTAGCAATAATACGGGGAATGCTTTAGTGGGAATGGGGGAAAACAAAATTGTAAAATAAAAGGTCTGTGCCACTGAACTACAAATACACCTGCTGTATTGAGGGGGTGAGGTGGCAAGTCTGTAGCCATAGAAGCAAGAAGGGCTGCCAAGATCTGTGTCCTAAAGCTTGTTAGTCTCAACCGGCAGCACCTTAAATGACCTTGGGATGCTTTCCCCACACAGCTTATCCTTTTGGAAAACTGCCTACAAAGGAATGGTCTAAAGCATCTACTACTCATCCCACAGATGAGTATGGTGAGTAGTAGATGATGCCTACTCTTTACATTTCTCTTCCTTATGGTTGCCATCAGAAAGTGCATTGCTGCACAAAAGGAAGTGCAAAAACAGGGCTTCCTTTCTAATCCCACCTGAGGTGTGATCAGAAAAGTCCAGCTCCTCAAGGGAGTGCTTTGGGAGACCTGGGATGCCCTGGTGCCACCCATGTGCCTGAACTGCCCCAGCAGCTACAGGAGCAGTGCCAAGGCCACCCAGCCCCAGTGTGACTGGCCACTCCTCCAGCAGGCACTGGTCCTGGCAGGCTGTGGGGCACATCCCAGGAAGAGGCGTGCAGGCAGTGTGGCACGCACAACAGTTGAATCTTTGCAGCTAGATGAGCATCAATTATGCATTTTATCAAAATCCAAATGCTAGAGCATGAAGCAGGCAATTCAAAGAAACAGCATGAGCAAAGCAAATGCCAAAGAAATGAAAAATATGTCCAAAACTGTGACAGAGCACTTGGCTACTTTTCACTTAACATCATCAATCATCTCTCATCGAAGATTTCAAATACTTGGGAAGAGATTACAAAAATATTCAAAGACACAATATTTGTATTTTGAATGTTAATTTGACACAAAGGAGTGTGCATGAGGGAATGTTTATAATCAACACTCCAATAAACTCACAAATGACTCTAGTATTTTATAAGCTTGTTAGAAACAAATCACTCCCTTAGCTTATATTTACTTACTGATGAATAATAAAAGGCCTCAATACACAAAGAGTAAATTCAAAATGTTTTCCTCTTGTTTTATCTTCTATGACAATACTGGAACCCTTTTGCTCAGGCTGTGATTCCCAAACATGCCTCTCCTGGTTTTATGGCTAAATATTGATTTCTCCATACAAGTAGAGGCAGCTTTGAACCTTGGTTCCTGCCCCCATCCCCCGTGTAAAACAGATGCCGTGGTCTGGAGCTGAGCAGCAGCGGCTGGCCTTGCCCCCTGCCCTCGTGCTGCCTGGAGGGTGGGGAAGGGAGCACATCCAGCTCTGCCAATTTACGCAGCACTGAAGGTGCAGTCCAAGCGCTCAGTCTCAGGAGGAAGACGAGAGGATATGCTCGCCTTGCACACCTCCTGGGGCAAAGCACAGGACAGTCGAACAAAAGAGTATAGAAAGAAACTTTGTTATATACTCATAAACCTGCAATGGGCCCAAACAAACACATCAACTGCTTCAGCTGGTCTGCAGAGGCCTGGGCGAGGTGTCAGTACAATACAGGCTCCTGTGAGCACCCAAATACCCTGCACACCATTGGTGCAGCAGCCCAGCAATTGACCACAGCTGCAAATCCCCTTTAGCCTGTTTAAAACCACCAGGATGCTTTAATGCAATACAAATCATGCTTCAGCAGACAACATAACACCTACACCTTCCAAATGCCATTAGTTATACACCAGCTCAGACCAATAATGCTCTAGACACAAGCACAGGAGACCAGTGCTAGCCATGAAGCCCTGGCAGTAGCTGTGCCAGGGAACCCACGTGTGCCATGATAGCTGGATTTCAGAAATAATTGCTGCATGGGTCGGCGTGCTGGATTCATAAGTAGTAAGTAGCACAAATGGAGGGAAACAAAAGTTGGCAGAACAATGCCTCATTTTTCTAATGTAACTAAGTGCTGAGTGTGGTAATGGGAATTGTGGGGATACTTGTCTTTATGCTCTTATTTACCCAATAGAAATAATACAGGGGTATTCTAATGCAGGATTTTACTTAATGTACAGTTAAGCATTACACAAACATTTTATTGTGGTCTGTAAAGATGATCTATTTAGAGTAGCTGAAAAAAAATCAAACACTGCATTCAAGCATAAGTGCTTCTGGTAGACACACAAATGCAGAATGACTTTACAAAGTAATTGTAACACGGGCTTTTGTTCTAGATGGCCCTGTTGCTTCATTTACAGGCATCAAACATATCTTCTCCACCTCTTAAAGACAAACCAAAAGCTGCCATGGACCAAGCTGGCTGGACACACAACATCTTTGTAATTGCATTAGGATGCTAAGTGAATAAACACAGCCAGGCCGACTCACAGCCCCGGCACCCACTGGTGCTGCAGAGGGTGAGGTGTGAACTTGAGACAGTTTCTGTAACATGCCTGAAGCTGGGACTGGCCTGGTGGTCTTCACAGGGAGCTGGGAATCACTGCAGAATTGCAGAATACATAACAAAGCTTGCACAGCCCCTACTATTATTAACCATGATTCAGGTGTGCATTGAGCTGATTAAGCACTTAGTCATTACAGACAAACAGCTTAGGATTCACATTTCTAGAGAGTCACATTTCCATTATAAGTTGTTTTTTATTTCTAAAATTGTTAATGGCAGAACCATGAGAATAAAATTACTTTTTCACTTTTTCACCTGTGGACGAGCCATAAAGCACTGTACAGGAATTCACTAAGTGTAACACTGACAAGCGATACACGTTCAAAATAAATCTCAGGGCTCCAAAGCCATGGCCACACTGCACTGCCACTGCAATCCTCCTCAGGGACACAGACCACCTGTCATGGAGCTCTGCTCCCTCGCCTGCCACTCTGGCCAGCAGCTGGAGCAAAGGAAAGGCTGCAGATGGAGCATCCCAGAGACTGCTCCACGGTGCAGGTGAGAGGTCTGACGGAGGAAGACCAGCAAAGGAAGGTGGAGCACGGCTGTCCCACAACAATGCTGCTGCCATCCCTGTCACTTCCCTGCCACTCCTATGGGAAACTGCCCTTGCCACGGGCTTCCCACCCCTCGCTGCCTGCAACGCAGTGCCTCCAGCACCACAGGGTGAGGTACAGTGCTCTTGGACAGGGTTGTGTTCTTGAAGCAGTGCTGGTGTCTGAAACTCCAACCACTTAAGCCAGTGGCAAAGTTTATAGTCTGCACCCTGGTATCTCTCCAAGTTGGAGTGTAAAGACTAGCACCCCCCAAGCCACCAGGCAGGGGGGCCTACTCAGCCTCTGTTCTTCATCCTCAGATGGTGCAAGGGAGTAGGGAGGCACAACATTCTTGGGGGAAAATTCCTTATACATTGTTCCAGCATCAGCACTTCAGCCCCCAGAGAGAGCAGTGACTAATTCCCAGCCACTCGATAAACTTCATGCTAATGGATGGCAGGAAAAAACCTACAATTTCTCAGAAAGGAAGATAATTACTGGGGGCATGTGAAATGCTAGAAATGCTAGAAATGCAGGAAGCAAACAGCTGAAGGAAAACCCAAATAGGACATGTCAGGGTTTCACAACAAAAATGCTGTCAACATGCCACGGTGTGTGTCAGGAGCCTCAGTGCTCTTCAGTCTGAAGTCACTGGGATTTTCCCTATGGCCAGGGGCTGCAATTTTTACCATCTAGATCCATCTTTGATGTTATTGAAACAGAGACATGAATTTGAAAACGAAAGAAGTCATGTCATGAAGAAAACAGAAAAAAACCACTTTCCAAGGGGGAAGGGTCATGGCAGTCTAAATGACTGAGTAAAAAACTACACTGCTTTCCATTTTTATAGAAGTGTCCCAAGTACAGTGCCCATGAGGATTCTCCTTTGAGTTATCCATTTATTTTTTAAAAGCTTTTCTGGAGAAAATAAGCACTCCTTATTTCCAGGAATAAAAACAAAACAAGCCATCCTCAGACAGCTGGCAGGACAGGCAGGGCACAGCCCAGGCTCGCTCTGGGGCTGCCCCCTTTGTCTCCATGCCTGGCAGGTGTCTCTGAGGAGGGGAGCACACCAGCTGCTCTCAGCCATGACTGAAGCCAGGCACCTCAGGCATGAGTGGTGACAATCCCAGGGCTTTCTGGCGGGCACTTTCCTGTGCCCAGCACCGTTGGCAGTGCTGTGCCACCCCACTGCCTGCACAGAAAGCATGGGCCAACCCCAGCCCAGGCACCGGGCCCTGGATCACAGAGCAACACGGTGGCAATTTCTAAAGGATGGCAAAGCCCACAACATCACTTCTGCTGTTACTGACAGGAGCTAAAGCTTGCCTGTACCACCCTATTCAGTCAGAGGACGAATTTCTCGTGGCAGTCCTTGTGGCATGAGTTGCCCAGTTGTCCCCTGGCACAGTCCCTGTGCCCGGCTCGGCTGGCAGCTGCCAGCACAGGCAGGGAACAGCATCTGAGCACAGCACCCAGCACAGGGTCTTCACTTACATGTGCTGAGTTGCAATAACTGGGGAGCATTTTAAATGGTTTAATCTCACCATTTGGTTTCCTTTTTGTTTTCAAAGCAGAGGAAGTATTTATCAATAAAGATTTTAAAAAGAATTAATTATCACCATCATCAAGTCAAGCTCCCTGGTGCCTCGCTGTCCAGCACCTGCCCAAGTCCTCTCCCCTTTCAGTGAAGGATCTACCATCCCTGCACCATCCTTGTGCTTTGGAGCTCTAAAGCACTAATAAAATCAATTCACTTGGTGTCAAAAGCTCTCTTTCTTCTTGTACCTACCATTACAGCTGTAGTATTCATCAGATTTTTACCACCAGGATTAATGTTATAAAATGTCACTTGCTACAGTAAAATTTATCAACATTATTATATACCATAGAAACTGCCACCACAGACAAATGCACTACATTAAAATTTTGTCTAGAGCTCCCTAGAGGAAACATTTGCTGCAATTTGTGTAACAGTTTATATATTTATGCTATTTAATGGTACAAAGCAATAATTATGACTTCATTCACTGATAAGCAACAGCATTATATAAATCAGATGCGGATTTAGAACATGCCAGCTTTGTCACTGGCCTACCACTTGTAAATTATGTTGCTGTTAAAAAAAAAATCTAAGCAAATATGAGTTAGCAGCAGGAAGCTAATAATGTGCCTCCAGCTGTTCCAGTTAACCTGCAAATGTGGCCATCTGCACCTCAGGAGAAAAAGAAAAGGAGAGATAGAGGGAGGGAGGAAAAGGAGAGAGGAGAGAAGCTCCCACCAACACCAGCACAAAGCCTAGGCCCTGAACAGTAGGAATGACCTTGCTCCTCATGACCAGACAAGCACATATTTAAAATCAGAAAAGTTACCAAAGAATAAAGGACCTTTTCTCCCCTAGACCCACAGAAAAAAAATAAAAAAGAGAAAAAAAGTCCTTTCCACTGCCTTTTTTCTAGAACAGGCTGTCTTTCACATCTGAGGTTATTATTTACTGCATTGCAGGTCTGTCCAATGAACAGGTTTTTCTTACAACTTCTGCCTTTCATTTCTACTTTTTAACACCTCTTCACAGACCCATCTTGTATTATTTTTTTTATAAATGGTGGTCATTGTAATAGATTTATTCCTGCTTCAGACAATTTAAAATGGATCTGCAGGGCACAAAGGCTGAACTATCAAACAAGACCAAAATTCTCAGATAGAAAGTCACAGATCTTGCAGTGCACAGCAGCTTCACTCCTGCCTTTGGATTCACCGGGATGAGGTGTCCTTAGGACATGCGAGTAGTGTTTGCTCAAAGATTATTTTATAAGAGACTTCTGTGGAATCTGGGTCACAAGGAACTGACACAAAATATTCCCTTTGACATTCACCCACACACTGAAGATACAGTGGCTGAAAGTGCAGGTCCTGTACATTGTTACACTTTGGTAATCCAACAGCAGTTTAATACTAACAATTCTCCAAGATCCGTGTTAGCAAGGGCTCTCCAATCACCTCCTAGGAAAGGATGGTGAGGGCCTCACAGGATTTTTTCTTTTTAAAGGTTTGACTCTGTAAAACAACGAGCTTAATTCCTGTGAAGGGCATGAGGTCAGAGGGGTCAGCACACCTTGCTGGAGCTGCACCGCTCCGCCTCACCCGTGCTCTTACACAGCATCTTTGTACTGCCAGTCTGCCCCCAGCTCCTCAAAAAAGCCTTGTTCTGGCACAGGTTATCGAAGCTGCCATTGACCTTGAGATGTTTAAATACACTCAGGATTATCATCACTCCTAAAGTAAAAAAATCTCACCTTGCCTCTTCCAACATTAAGCAATTCCATTTGTTTCTGTGTTTTCAGTGCACGTCTGTTTGCACCACCCCAAGTGTCATAGTTTTGATAAAACTCTTGAAGTGGTGAAAGTGCCCAGTATTGAGCCTTGTGGACCTTGATCTCAAGGGTGGGTAGCATGAGCTCCCCAGAGCACATCACAATCACAGAGGATCTATATCTGAGCAGTGTTGTATGGACCTGACTGCTATTATTGGATTTTCACCAAGGAAACACAATTTATCTTCATCCCAGTTTTTGTAACTATAACTCATTCCAATGCTAACTGCATTTCCAGGGATTTATAATTCACTTGAAAGATTAACTTAGGCATACATAATTTCAAAGAAACAAAACCAATTTTTTTCTTGAAAATACTGAATTTACTTTAAACTGGTCTGGTGTGATAAAGTTGGGGCACATATCTGTTAAAGGCATCTTTAATGATTTTCTCTATTTAAGAGTTCTGTTGTTTATGAGGTTTAATACTTTAATGACAAATACCTTACCCTGACGGTACATGCAATCAGTAACTGATCTTTTCCAAACATTTACACTACACTTTGGGAATGTTGGTGGATATGATAAAAACTGTGATTTGCAGTAGGTGAAAGAACCAATAATTGCATGCTGACTCAGTAAGTTACCAACATTTAGCCTCTGAATTGTGTAAACCAATGGAAAGTGCCAGCAGAGTGATGGGTCTGGTCAGGGAAAGGCATGAGCCATCTCTCCAGAGGAAAATAAGCTTTCCACTAAACCTATAACTTCACCTGGCCTTTCTAAAGTTAATTTAATCTAGAAATTGCCACATCTTTGAAAGCAGCTGGGGTGATGCTCTATTTTTCAATATCAGAATGTTCATAACAGCAAACAACATACACAAATTCTTCAAGTGCTGTTGAATATCTAAACATAGTGGAACATTTTGTGCACGTAGAACAGTCCTGGTGTTTGACAGTTCCATTTAATTGCACCAAAACCTCAGTTTAGTCCACTGGTGTCTTCAGAGGCAGGTAGCAAGTAAAGCTGATCAGCATCTACATCAAAATGACCCCATGTCATGTGCCCCTGAGGCTTCATCAGGACTGCCAGGTCCTGTTGCACCAACTGTGCATATCCATGTGTGTGGAGCTCCCAGGTGCTTCAGCTCACAAGGTCTGAATGCTCCTCTCTGGTGGGAATCCATGTGTCAACATCCTGCCCCTATCTGTTCACTGCTCTAAACAGCACCAAAAAAGAGATCCTAGATGTATGCAAATGACCCATAATCCTCATTCAAAAAAGAAACTTCTTCACATTGCCTTAAGGAAGGGTAGTGTCAGATGGATTCTCATGTGAGCATGAATAACAGAAGAGAGAAGCAGATGGAAAGGGGAACAAACAGCTTTTTCTAAACCCATTAATAAAAATATTGCTAAAACACTTTGCTCTAAAATATAAACCTCAATATTTGATTTGTTCAATTTTATCAGAACATTTCTGTTCCCTTCTGGTGAAGGGTGATGGCAGCAGAGAACCCTGTGCCAGTGAGCAGCCCACATCCCTTGGAGATGTTCACCAGCATGCAAAGCCCTCCCAGCCTCTCCTCAGCCATGGGAAATCTCCCTGTCATTTCTCAGCTCTCATTCCTGACACTGCACAGAGTTCCACATAGCACACTGAGAGGCCAATGAACAACTCGAGTAAACTCTCCTACTTAGCAAGAAAAAGCGTGACTGGAAAAATTTAGCTCCCAAAGAGACATTATGAGAAAGGTTGAAAGACATGGTCAAATGGAAGGCCTTCCAATAGCTCCATGGTGCCACAAACATTCACACAACACATTTACATCATGGAGGTGAATAAATCAAACTGTTTGTCATAAAAGACAGTGCACATCTGCAAAACGTTTTTGGGGCAACATAGTTAAGGGGGAAATGGCTACAAGCTCATACAAATAATGCTGTGACATTTCCATTCTCTCCTTATTGATCTGAACAATCAGATCCAGAATTGTTATGCAAGTGGCAGAAATGCAGAATGAATTTTTAATAGCCCTGTCTGTGAAAGAGAACAAAATTTCATAAAAGATGTTAAAGCAGTTTCCATAATGCTGGATTATGTAGCTCTCCACAAAAATAGGCACTCTCAACTACAACAGTTAATCCTTAGGATTTACAACACATCATAACTCATTCCTGCTGTACAGAGGAATCCATCTCTCAAATGCAAGTGATCTTGCAATCACAGATGAACTCCAGTACTTAAGTACGATGGGATACGTTTCACAGTGTCAGCCCTAATTTTCAGCCTTGACTTTGATTTCCCCTGCCTTGGTGGGTTCCAGGCAGACCCTCGGTGTTACTCTAATGTAGCTTTTTTGTGGTTTTAATATGAATATTGTGTCAAGAAGCTGAGATATTAAGAATGACAATACATTATTATTGCAGCAGGGAAATCTCCAGAGTCCTAGAAGTAGGATTTTGAAAACCACAGTAAAAAATCAATAGCAATCCACAAGAATTCATAAAGGAAATGTGTCAGTCAGCACCTCTGAATACAAATCTTAAATTTTAGCCTAAGCAGACTGGACAAATACAAGTCATTTAAAAAGCAGAGAAAGGGAATGTGCCCCAGCTTTTCAGGCTGCAGGAGGGAGTCTGTCTTGCTTGGCTGCCCCAGGAGTGCCTGAGATGCCCTTGCCCTTCTCTGCCAGAGCCCCGAGGGCAGCCCCAGCCCCAGCCCCAGCCTGCCTGAGCCAGCGTGTCCCTGGTGGTTGCACGGACAAGGAAGATGCTGCATCCCTGACACTGCCTGCACCCAGGCTCCTCCCTCGAAAGCAACCATCCAACAGGACATAGAGAAAAAACAGCTTATCTGTACTCCCTGATAATTGTGATAATGAAAAGAAATGCCAAGAACTGTACATGCAAGCCTTTGATGAATTTACAGCCAGACATCTGCTTACAAGGTTGCTGACTCGTGAGCTACCTCCATCAACAGGACTTAATATTGCTTGGGTTTGATTTACAAAATCAAAAATATCCACAAAATCAATTAATTAAACACTTCATTTGTAGATAGCTAACTATGTATTAATAAAGCGTTATCAAAGCTTCCTAGTGCTTCTTTCAGGAAGAAGCCTGCTTAACTAGCATGGAAAATAGCAGGTATCACATACAGAAATGACCATAAGGCAAATGCAAACGGACAGCCTTTGCCATCTCAAATGTTGCCCAGGGACTGGGTACATCTGAACAGGGCTTATTCTCATCATTCAGATCACTTGCCTACACTCTGACTTTGAAAGAAGTTTTTGAAAGAAAAAACAACCGGCAAGGTGCTAAAGATGAATGGTCTTGCTCTCTTCAGTAGGAGCTCGTAGTGGTGCTCAGAAGGAGAAAAAAATCTTTTTCTGGACCTCACTCTCCTGTACAATTTGCACAACAGAAAAGCTGGGTTTGATTCACAAAAGAGGTGAAGCTATAAGCAGAGGAAGCACAAAGATTTGAGTCTAAATCCAGTAAAAGACGTTAAGAGTTGGTTAGATGCTCTCAGTATCTTCCTACAATCTCTGCAGCCTGTGTGCTTTCCCACTGCTACTCAAGAACACCTTAAAAAATAACTGCTACAGTTTTGGAGGGGAAAGGCCAGAGGACGTAGCTCTGATGGTGGTCTACGGTTTTCAGTTCCTACTCAGGAGACTTCACAACTGTTTTTAAATAGAAGTACATAGCGTTCCCTGGCTGAGTGACACAGAAGCACTGCTTAATGGCCAAGGAGGATCTGCTGGCAATGGCACTGAGGACTTCCACAAAGCCCAGGGGCTCCAACTTTAGCAGCTTTTCTAGTCAAGGCCATGGGAAATGCTGCTAAAAACTGCAGCAGTTGTTCAGGGCAACCATAAGAAGTGGTTCACTATACATGTGCTATCTATTATGCATACTATTTATTAATTTATGTAGATTGGTAGACTGCATGACCAAAAACATGCCATCAGCAACGATGGGCATCCAAGCCTGCAGTAAAAGCTTGATCCAAAATTAGTTTCAGTCATTGAAAGATTTTTTTTTTTTTTTACTGCTTACAGTGAATATTGGTTTAGGACCTGGAAACACTGAGAGGAGCTGCTTTTACTGCACTAGTAATAGCAGAGATAGTTGAAATCTCCATTACAATGACTGTGTCACAGTAAAGCAGGGAGACAAATCCATGTAAGAGCCCTATTGCTACTTGATTTGATAGATCTTAAAAGCAGAACTCTCCAAAGGATGATGTCACCATATTGCAAAATTATTTAAGCTTACAGTCACTGTTCTGCTGCATGTCCCAGCCCAAAGGAAAAGGATCAGATCTCCACAGCCAGGGTACTGTGCATAACTGGTACTGATGCACAAGGGCAAATGTTGTAAAAGCTTTTTATAACGTTTTTTTTTCAAGCTTAAAAAGTAAAATAACACCACCAACCCACTGACAGATAAAAGCAAACCTCCTGGCACATAATGCTGCTTATCTATGCTTTCCCCACACCTTGTACCTGTTTATCCCCACAACAGCAGCACCCACTTTGACAATACAGGTTTTTCTTTCTTTCATCAGAGCAAATTAGGAATAACCTCACCAAAGCCAATGCTACTACACAGATGAAAAAATTAATCAGCAATGAACCCATACCCTGGGATTTTCTCAAAAATTTGACAGATCTGTTAGTACTGAATTCTCAATCTGCCCTAGTTACCAGATGCGAGTTGGAAGGGCATTGAAAGGACAATAGATGTGCTGATATTTCCTAATTGAAGTTACATTCTGACAAAAGTAACATTCCTAAGATATCTCAAAACAAAAAAATTCTCTTGAATCTGAATTTGATTTTTTTCTGAATTGCCTCTTTTTCTTTCTTCTGTAGCTCCCACAGCTGAGTTCCCTAACGCAAGATGTTCATTGTCAATAAGCACTGTGCAAATACACACAAATAAAGGGGATCAGCAGAATGAGCTGCTTGCAATTACTGCCTTATCCACGAGAGAGCACAGTAACCTGAGCACATCCCCAGCCTTTAGTAAATGCCTCGTGTACGTACAGAGCACTGTATAACTCAAAAATTATAATTAAAATGTCTTAGCTCCTGTATTTATAGTAACATTTAAACTACTGTGCTTTCTTGAAGTCAGAGTCATTTACTTGAGAACAGCACACTTTACGGTGAACAGATCTTTGAAACTATACCATGGGGATATGGCACAGCCACATGTAACTCAATATATGTCAACAGCTGTAAAAATATTGGTAGGAGAAGGGAAGGAAAAGCCATGAGCGCAGATCAAGTGCTCTGTCTCTCACATCTGACTGTTTTCAGATTCTCACTCACTCCTCTCCTCCCCGCCCCCCCCAAATAATTGGGCAATTTTAGTGCAAGCTGTCATAAAAGCCAAGGCTTCTTTGAGGTTGAATGATCAAAAAGGTTATAAATGAAAATGATTTCAATGTTGGAGGCCTAGTGAGTGACCAAGGCACTTTCTGTAGCAGAAGGGTTTGTTCTAATCTTACCAACTGCACGCTTTCGTCAGAGCATATTCCTAGGGAGTTCACAGCTCCCCAGGGCGAAGCTACAGTAAATTCTGACTAATCCCCTCTGCATACAAATGAGCCCCTGGTAAGAGAAACTGCAGGGTGAGGCAGCTTATACACAGCACTGATTCTTCAGGTCTGCACCTTCAGCAAAGCAAACAAAATGGCACTATATTTTTTTTTCTTCAATGGGACAAGCTTTCTGAAAAATAAAGCCTTAAATCCTAAAATGCAGGACAAGCTGAGGAAAGAGGGAAGAAACACAGAGCAAAAAGAGTGTCCCTCCTCTCCTGTGCCCAGGCAGCGGGGTAAACAGACAATATCACCCCTTCAAAAATTAATTAATTTAAACTTCTGCTTTATTAAGGGGCTGGTGGTTTTTGACTAAAATTTCATGTAAAAGGAACATGGCCCAAGATGAAATATTTACTAGCCTATTATAAAATAGCAGGATTGAACCCTGCACTTCCATTGGTTGGCATCACTGTATCAAAATACTATAGAGCACCAACTCATTTATATTCATTCCCTGGCATTTCAAGGGATCTTTAAATGTTAAATTCTGCACCTATTGCTGCTTTAAAAGTCTTAAGCATTTCTCAGTGCAAAATGTGATTAATTTTTCCAGCTGTGTGTTATTTAATCACAGAGCATATATTTGGTATAATTATTAACTCTTGACAACATGGGATGCTCCTGTTTCACAAAATTCCTGGGAAGCAGCTGGGTGTACAGCAGCGAGAATGGCTCGTGCTGTTGGCAGTACCTACCTGGCAGAGCTGAGGAACAGAAGAGGAAGGGGCTACAGAGTCATCCTCTCTAGATGTGGGAGCACTCCTCTCTTCCAGGGGCATGGCAAGTGCTTTGGGCACTCAGCACCCTTTGGGATACAATGCAGAGAGCTCTCACTAAGAATCACAAGGAGCTTTTCTCTCTGCAGACCTGCAGAACGGTACCTCTCTTTTGGATATGTACAGAGCCTGGGATGTTTACACTCTGCAGCCATTTAAATACAACTCAACAGAGATACCATTCTAATACCTTGAATATGGTTTTATACGATGCAATTTTCATGTATTTGCATGAATTATGGGGTCAAGATGTACACAGATTCAATTTTATAGTCTTAAATTTGGCGTTTCTTTAAACTGATTCTGAAAGCTATAAAAACATTTGAATACTCTACAATTCAGCCTTAAAAGTTCTGGTTTAGATTCCTCCTTAACATTAAGCTTCTAAGCTAATAATTTTCTAATGATGTTCTGTGCTTAAAATTGATTCATTTGAACCTTGCAGCTTACCCTAAAACTTATTAACTAAAGTAAATGCTCTTATACAGTGTTGTGGTATTAAGAAATAATCTAATCAACCAAACCCAAAATGTTGGCTGAGGAAACATTGCTGAATAGCCAATCCAACAGAGCCTTAACATGCCACAGGGATGGATCTGCACCAAGCCTCCACTATGCTTCACAGCCAGCACAGCCCTTGGAGAGCGTGTGAGCAGCAGGCACTGCAATCCCAGCACCTCATTCCAGCTGCACTCCCGGCTGCCCTGGAGGGGAGGATGGGAGGGCTTGCAGATGAACCCCTCCTGAGCCTGAGCTCCAGGCTGGGCTTCTCATGTGTCCCACACACCTTCCCAACATCTCCCTACCTTTTTGGTGCTGGGAGGTTGCCAGAAAGAAGTCTTGCTACAGATTAAAAAAAAAAAAAAAAAACCAAAAAAAAACCCCAACCAAACCACAAACAAAAACCCCACAAAACATTTTAAAGTAGCAGCACTCCCGTTTACTTGCCACAAGACAATATTATGTGTTTTGCACTCTGCTTCAGCCATAAGGAATTGCAGTCTATAAAAGGCACCACTGCACTGAAGGGGGGACTCTGTACCACTCCATGGAAAAGAAGTCTCCCATCGCAATCATGAAAGTGTGTTATAGGGATGACCTTCTGACACAAAGCACAAATCTATCAGTTTGCCACTTTTACATGCTTCTGGTATTTATCTCTTCTGCACTCCCAACTCATCTTTTAATTAGACAAACTCTCATGAAAGTCAACAAGAGTTTTGTCTGACTGAGAGCTGGGTTGGAGCATAATTGGATCACAATTCCAGGGGTGACAATGAATAAAATGCAGTTCTAGATAGGCACCAAAAGTGCAGAAGCTTTGTAGTTTTAAAATTAAAGTTTAAAATTAAGTATTCTGGGGGGAGGGCAGCAGAGGTTTCGCCATCTCCCCCAGGAGGAAATGCTCAGCTCTTCCATTTGCAAATCCAAAGGCACCACTGCAGATATCAAGGTGTGCCAGCACTCAGACACAGGAGCCCAAAAAGGATGAAGAATAATAGTTATTCAGTGGCATAAGTGATGACACATCATTATGTTCAACAGCAATTCTGACATACTGCTGAAATTCCCAGACAAATAAGCAGAGATCAGTTTCATACCACACCTACAAGACATGGGCAGGCATAATGTTTAGAGGAGAAGCTAATACTAACACATATGGTGTAAAAGAGGGTTGCTTTTTTTTCTTTCTGTTTCTTAAGTAGACTAAGGACCAAATAATGAAACTGCCTGGAAGACAACATCAAAGTGTGGCAGCTTTAGCCAAGAGTGTTCCACCACAAGGCTGAGAAATAAAGCTGCTGTGGAACAGAACTGTATAGCAGCAAACATTACGCACTACACACTACCACTATCCTTTGCAAGAGTGTACATATTTAAAATCCTGACAAAATAAATAAGGCTTCCAAGTGACCTGTATGGTGAATTTTCCTTTAAAAAGGCAGGAGTAACTGAAAGCCAAGTTCTTGCTGCCGAATTCCTGGACACAGTTTCCAACTATTCCAATCAAGCAGCTCTGTGGTTGGGCTGGGATTTCAAACTTGCCACAGTATGAAGTCCAGTTTGGGCTATATTCCCTTCCCTCTCTCAGCTTGATGAAGGCTTCCCCGCAAAATCAAAAGGCTTACTGTCAAGTTTTCGATTGGTCTGGGCTTCATGCTATCATATGTGTGGTGATGGCAAGGAATATGAATGCGGCTCTGGCTCCACCATGGGGCCTTGAGGTTTCGTCCAATTCATCCAGGGACCTTATGAAAGTAGAGCGGGTCTCTTTTCATGTATATTCCGACTGCTGAAATTCCCTAGATGCACTGCAGTGTGCAAACGCGGTGTAAAAAAGAACAATAGCTTGAGAAAAACTGAGGCAAGTCTACTGAGTATGCTTAAGATAAACCAGCCAGGCTAATGCAAAAAAAAAACCCTGACAGACACTCTTCTGCATTCATAGCTTAATGAAAATAAAACCTTTTAGAAGTGGAGAAAGCTTCTGCATTCTGGCAAATATAAAATTGCCATGTTAACTTATAAAAATTGATGCATGTCTCGAAAATGTAAATATGTAATATTCAGACCCTCATATGTTCAGATGAGATTAGATAACTAGAATTATACCAAGCCTAATAAAATAAAATAAAAACCCCAACAAAATTCTCAAAATACCTCCTTCCAAAATCTCAAACACATTAATTCTCCTTACACACTGATTCATCCACCTACAACTGTCCATGTTAGGAAGTTGACAGAAAACTAAAATCTCCTAAGTGATGCATGTTACAGGATATCATTCCTAAATTGAGTGAGAAAAAAAATCCTCAAAAACTCAACCTATTACTTAAGTAACAGCTGCTAAATTCTGTGAAAAATGAAAATTTTCATTATTTTTGTTGTTGTTATTGTTATTATTATTGCTCATAATTCAATACTCTATTCCTTTCTGGAAAGGCAACAGGGTGGTAACAAGCTTCATTTCCACTAACTGTGGTATTCTAGGGTTCAGACTTAAAATGCATTTTTGCTGCACTATAGATAATGTAATTTTCTTACCATAAAACTTTGTAATATATGCATTTGTTGCAACAATGTTTACTACGGACATTCACCAGACTGGTTTCAAAATCACAAATAAAAAATAACTGTATTTAGCACTTAATAATTTAGATATTTAGCTTTTTACAAGTGCTTATTACATTTTTATGACAACACTGGACTAGCTTAGTAACCTTGTTCTACAAACAGCAGGCAGTCCTGCTAGTCCTGTTTTTCAAGGGCTGGTAGAGGTGACTTACTTGACTCTACTAGAGGCCAAATGCACATATGTGCCCTGCATTCACCAAGGAGAGAATACTGACTTAACACTTATTCCACATAGACTCAGAAGTTCAACATACACATTTTTATTTGCTTGGTGATTCACAGCAATAGCCAAATGGAGAGCTTTCTCTTTGAGTTACTTCCCCTGTACTTAAGGGATGATTACTGAATTTGCATTAGCTCTAGTCTGCCACACAAGTAACAACCATCTTTTACTACTGTCAATATGAATAAAGAATATGAAATAACAGGATCTATGTGAATGTGTACACAGTCCCATAGAGGAATTTCCCCTCCAAAGTGCATATATTAAGAACCATCACATTACAATGGGTTCATGAGTCAAATTTCAGATCTAAGGTCCCAAAGAAAATTACCATTTCTGTTTTGAGTGTTCTGGTTGTGTTCTGTTCATCTGTTCTGATGTGGTCCACCTGCACTCCTGGAGTGCATTGTTTACTGTACACACTACAAACTGATCTCACTGGCCTTACTGTGCCTTTCAACTCACGACATATATAGATCTATATCCAAATTATCCCAAATTTCTGTAAAAAAATAGGTTTACACATGTTAATATTAATGCTGGATGATGCTGAAAAATGTTGGGTAGTTTGGGATAAGCAAAGAAACAAGAACCAGCCACCTATAACATCAGCCTAATTAATGACTGATAGTTGCTTTTTAGCTGCAGAATGCAAATTCTTTATTCTACAGTCCTTTCCCAAATGAGACTGTTACTTCAGTAACCAAAAAATTACCCAGAGTTGTCTTACTGCTTTCACTGGTATCATGATAAATCCTCATGGTATACTCTGCTTCCCACTCTGATCCTTTCCTTTCTGCCAAGCTGGAAATTCATTATGCACCATACATGAGAAAGCAAGCAAGAGGGCATACTTTCAAATTCATGTCATACATATCTGATAAGAACTGAAACACTGTATCTGAACTCCAACAAATTATTCATACCACACACTATATACAGACAAAAGTCAGTATTTTAAACAAATATTTTTGAATATTTTATTTTAAATGAAACAGAAGTAAATCTGGCTTCAGCACTTGCAGGCAATACTGTGAGATAAACAGTTTATAAATGAGGAGCAGGGACAGAGCAGTGGTAACTGTACAAGCAAATTAAGTGAAAAGTAGGTACAAAAGTCCTCAGAAGCCAAAGTATGTCAATGTGATAATATAATTAATTCATGTTCATCACTCAGTTTTTCGTGAATGACCCTTTTGCATTAAAAATTGAGAAGCCACTTGGAAGCTGGCCTGCGTCAAGAACAAGCAGACTACTCCTGGTCATAGCAGTGGAGACCAAGAGGCACTGGTTCATTTGTACTATTGGGATGAGACAAAAAGTTCTTGTGCAGAACTATAACAGAACTGGGTGTCAGGGTGAGCATCAGCACAGTGTGGGGCACCGCGATCCACGGGGTAGAGGCGGGAGCAGCTCAGGGATCACCTGTGCTCACGAGATTTCTGAACTCGTCATGCTGCTGGGGACCACCTCCCCTGTGGTAAAGACACACTGGGAAATGGAGGAAAGGCCATAAAGATTTCTGGGCTTTAAATACCTCTCTGCTAACTGCAGATTTCAATGAGCACGCTCCCTCGGGAATCAGCTCTGCTTTGAGGTCAGTATCAGCAAAAAGCAATTGTGTGAGCTGGTCAGTCTCTCGCTCAGACATGCAACAGCTCAAGAATATTTGTATTCTGTTTATTTTTTCAGGGAGAGAGACAAGTACAGAAAAAAACAGGATTATTTTTACAGTGTCACTGAGTAACAGCCTCTGACTGGACATGCCCCTTCTTGATCCTTGAAAATTGCCTCCCTACCTTCCCAAGTGTCAGGCTGTTAAGGCTGAAACCCACTGCACAACTGAGCTCCTGCCTATATTTGATTAATAACCAGATGCCTTATTTTAAAATACAACTTTTCTTTAAGTTGCATCCTTTTCTTCAGTTTTCAGTTGGAAACTTGGCCTAAATGACAGCTGTGTAGGCCTCACCCCAGCTCGGCTCAGCAGGAGCTCTAATGTACTTCATTCTGGGGCTGGGAGCTGCTTTTAATCTATCAGCACGACTCCACAGCTGCTGTAAGCTAGCTGAAAATTGTCTGCATACACAGGGCTTAAAATTTTGTAACCCTTTTGGTGCAACTTCTATTTAGGCAGGAACTCAGAAATGCAGACACCGAGGTCTCTGGAGAGTTAAAGGAAAGCTCGAGACAACAGGCTGTGGGGCTCGGAAGGGCATGCCAGAAACCTCAGCACAGATTAGGAGTTTTCCTGAGTTCACAAGTTCAAATACCCATTTCCAGTAACTGTTTGAAGTGATTTAGCCTTGCTGTAAGTCAGACAATCAGACTACAAGCCAGGCAACTAAATATTTCTGCTTTATACTAGATGTATTTAGCAATGAAAAACATCTCAGTGTATTGTTAATCACGATAGGTTTGTTGTTGGCTCTGCATCTCGTTTACAGCTTTTAAGAAACTGGACAAACATTACATTCACTTCCAAGAAAGTGTGCTGCAGAGCAATTACTCCTCATACACAAGACAAACTTCAAATACTCATAAAGTAAAATCCCACTATGTAGAAGTGTTAAATCTGCTACTGCCATCAACAGAAACTACACACAGTACAGTAACCCGGCATCATCTGTTCCGCTGGGACTTGGAAAGGACGGATATGAAACTACTGCCAAATATTTACACTTACAATTCTTACAAAATATCCGGAGTCCCTGGAGGATTAAACATAATCTCACATGTCAACAACCACCACCAACAAAAACTTTAAATATGGCTGCAACGTGTTTTCACAAAACTTTACTGTGATCACTATTAAACAGTCTCTTGTTTTTTCTGTTTTCTAGTAAAGTAGCAGCAAATCATGGCACTGCTGATCTGCCAGTGCTGGCTCTGAGTGGCTGTCTGGCACTTCTTCCACGCCTGTCCAGAAGCTCAGGCCCAACAACTGCCCCTTCGAGGGGATGCTGCTGGCTGGCCCCACAATCGTCTCGAGAAGGGCAGGCCCAGTGTTAAGCACTGAAAGCTCACCATACCTTTTATTCAGCTTGGGCCAGAAGATAGGGCAGCAGCAAACAAGCAGAAGTTAGAACACACAAAGTGGATCCCTGCGGAAAGCGATCCCAGAGAGCTCCAGCAGCCCCACTGGGGGACACGGTCTCTTTCCTGCCTGCCCACAAGCACGTTTCCTTTGAATACACAAGGGCTGAAACTGCTCCTTCTTTTCTGATACGCTGGAAGGGGCTCAGTATGGAAGGTTTCAAATATTTGTACAGAGCACAAGCAGTTTCATAAGGCTGCTGCTCAACATGGCCCTCCTGCCAGACCCGAGCCAGCGCCGGCTCCCAGGGATGTGGTACTTACCCTCCCACAGAGCAAGCTGCACATACTTGTGGAACGGTTTTCAGAGATCTTAAGTAATTTAAGTTCTGAATAACTTCATGGAGACTTTCACTAGCACATCTCCTAACTGAAGAATATACCAAAGCTAATTTTTCACCCTTGAGCACTGGAGACATGTGAGAAAACCAAAATAGAAAAAAACAGAAGATGTCTTCCGCCATCTTATAATTACTGCTTTTCCTAAGAAAAAGCCTACTGTTATGTATTTCAAACAGTTAGGACAGAGCTAGAAAGCAGAAATCGGGAGTCTGGGGCATTACCTGCTGCAGGATGCCCATAAGGAGGTCTCCTTACAGAGAAGAGGTGCCACAGCCCTGGCCTGGCAGCTGTGGGGTCCTCATGGACAGTGTTACCCTCCCAGATTCTAGGGGCTCTCTTCTTTGAACCAACTGCCTTTTTTTGCATTCGCTAATACAAATACAAAAGTTATTCTTTTCTTCCTCACCTGGTGTGTTAATTGCCCTTCTCCTCTGAGGTCACTTGGGTTTGCCTTTGTGCCAAATCCTTTTGTTCCTGTTGGTGGTCTATTTGGCCTGGTTGAACCTTTATACTTTAATTTATTCTGTGATTTCATTGTGCAGTGCTTACACTGGGCAAGTGGCCCGTTATGAAGGCATTCAATTCTATACAGTTATGTGCACGTGTACACAAACGCACACCTCTTTCCTGCAGTTCACTTCCTTCTGCAGCCATCTCCAATGGAGCAGGGCCCTGCACTGGGGAAACTTTGCCTTAGTGCCTCTGTTTTATTGACTGTAATCCATAAGGAGCAGTAAAAACAGCCAGCACAGTGCAGCACAGTGCCCAGTCCCTCAGCTGCCAAATGTATGCCATGCTCCAGGAAAATAAGCTAGGAAAGAAACATTACCTGAAATTTACCTCTGGTCCACAAACTCAAAAAGAAAAAAAACAAAACAAAACAAAACCAAAAAAAACCCCAAGAAAACCCCCCCAAAACCAAACAAAACTCTAAATGCCTGCTAGCTTTTGGAAAGGACAGGGAAAAAAAAAAAAACAAAGCCCTAAAAAAACCCCAGCAAACAAAACCCTGAAATCAAAGGCCAATTCGAGAATCTCACATTCCTAGAAGAATTGATACAACAGCAGCTGTATCTCTTTCATTTGAGTAATTATCATATAATTAAGTGCATGAATTACAAGAGAGCCAAGGCATTAAATTAAAATATTTAATGCTTGTAAATCTGAAAATGATTACTGTGCTGATGTGCAGCTACTGAACAGCGAAGCTAATGGCACCACGACAGCACCACCAGCCTCCCATTATTCTGCTGTAGCTTAAGGAAGGTATGAGAATTTTGGAAATCCTTTGCTGAGGAGGAAAATTGCCTTCGATTTTTTTATACCTAGCAACTGAGCCTTAGGAATTGTGTGCCTAAGTACTGAAAGCAAAAGAGTAAAGGACAAAGAAATCTCTGAGCTAAAATGTAATGTTTTATCTCACAGATGCATAGGGAGAATTAAAAATGGAAACATCTTGTTGAGAATCTTACACAGAGCTGAACAGAGGAGCCATTCCCAGCATTTTCTTTACATTGGGTCATTTTTCATTACCCAAATTTAGCTTCATCCAAACTCAATCTGCAGTCTGCAGGATGTGACTTCCAGTAATTCAAATAAAACAGATAACCAGAGATCTCTACTCAAGGCATTTTCCTAAGTAGAAACTGACAGAAGTCCTTGACACTACAAAGTCTAACTCCTGAGATTTGGGGGCAAACTGTTTGCACTTCCCTGAAAAAAGGAAAAGGTGTTATGTTAAAATTCTTTTCTGAAGTGCACAAAAGCCTATTCATGTTTCTCCAGCACGTCACTTCTGTTTGCCTAAATAAGCCAGGAGTGGACATTGCCTTAGCCCAAGAGACATCCACAGGCGGTCCAGGAGCTGGGCTTGTGCCAAATCCCTGCAGGTCTCCAGGTGCTGAGACAATTTCAGGGACATTTCCAGGCTGGAGTTGCCCTCCTGCCTCCTTGCTGCAGGAGCAGCCCCAGGGGACAGCCAGGCCAGGCCCTGGGGCAGCTGTGCCTCCTGCCATGGGCTGATGCCATCCTCCATGGCAAGGGCACGGCCACGGCCTCGGGCCAGCCTCAGCTGGGGACACACAGCACAACACTGCAGCTCTTTTATTTACACTGGCGTTTCAGAAGTTGAGAAACAAACAATAAACCCAGCATATATTTGGCTGGTATTTCACTGCAGAATCCTTTTGTGTCACAGGAACACACTTGCCACGAACTGCAACAAATGCAGTGCTCACAGTAGCCTGCAATGGAGAATTAATGGCTTCAGGCAGTCCAAGAGGTCACAGCTGAGGGAGGAGGCAGAAAACGTGCTTAGACCTTGTCTCTCCAAAGAGCACACCCACCTCCTGAGAGCAAATGGCTAGGGCTGTACACTGGGGGCTGTGTGTGAGACAGATAGACAGATAGACAGATAGACAGACAGAAACATGCACACACAAATCAGCAGAAAGCACCTATAAAGACATAAATGTTGTCCATAAATATATGGACGCTATAAAGAGGGCAAGTTATCTAACTTAAATGAGTTGCCATCAGCTATTACATGAGCAACCAAGGATGGCACCCCCTTCAGAACAAGAGGTTATAATCATCATCCCCCACAATAAAACAATAGTGTAGGTATTTGTTATCTGAGTGACTGCTTCAAAGAGGTTCCAGCACTTCTGACCAGGGCTCTTCCTGAAAGCCCTAAAGTCACCAATAACTAGGCACTTAGCAGCCCTAGTAAGCTATAGCTTTTAATTAACATGGAGAAAGGTGATTCCTAACTTAGGCACCAAATGAATGGCTTTTAATTACACCACCTGGAAAAAGGAAAAGGTACTTTCAAAGTGTTGCCTAAAGGACATCTAATATTCTCTTTGAGCAGAAAGTGGTGTAGAAATAGATCTAATGAGAACATCCAGTTTCTTTTCTTGACAATATTCACCTCCTGCCCCAATGCTATGGCTATCCTAGAGGTTTTTTCCCCCAGAAAACTCTTCATATTTTTTCTGGGCTCATCTTTCACCTATGTCATCTATAAACTGGAATGACAGCAACAGAAATCAGTGAGAGGGGCAAAGTCCCTGCCCAGGTGTTGTAATAAACAGCACAGAAGAGTCTGGCCCACGTGTGTGAAGATGTCTCTTTATGAGGTTGTTGGAAGGTCACATTGTGGCCTTGGTTCTGGGAAAAGGCTGCATCTCCTCTCAATTGTCAAGTGATGCTCCCTGTTACAAAGGTTGAACAGTGGAAGGCATTAATACCATTACAAATACTTCAGGTACCTAGATAGGCTAATAACTCGCGTAGCAATCTCCAAAGCAGCTGACTTTCATGTGCCAAATATTTTATCATCACAAGGTGGTAATAAGAAATAGCCACAAGGGAAGAGTAACCTTTTCCTGGTGGTAAGGAAGCCCGGATTTCAGAGTTACTATGTAATTAATTTGCTTTTCAGGAATCAAAACACCCTAAAGCTAAAACAAGTTCAACAGACTTGTAATAACATACTATTGTAGTGTCAAGCCCTCTTATTCCTCAACAAAAATCTATCCTTTCACTTCGTCTCGACTCTGAAATCCTTGACCCATGCTGTAACCATCTCCTGCCTTAAATACAGCATTTTCCTTTGCCTTGGTCTCCTTGCATCTCGGTTTTCCATCCCATGGTGGGGTCAAACTGCTCACACTAAGACAATCTCACTGTCTGGCTCTAAGTCCAAGATTCTTCCCATAGTAATCCTTCCCGGATTTGTTTTGGTTCACACATTTCAAGTTCAGATTCTCCTAAACGTCACAGCTGTAAACAATTTCTTGCTAAGAACACCTTGGCCCTAGTTGTGCATGCTGGTACTGGATTCCTGCTTGACTTCATTAGGACTGCCACTAGTCTTTAGCAAAAATAATCTCAACTGAATGGAGGAAATTGAACCTGTATGAAATCAGGGTAGGACACACCAAGGTGGGTCACCTGCCCCAACAGATATTGCCTGTGCAAAGCCCCCCATCACCTTCTGCAAACTTCTACAAACTGCGCACCGCCCGGCACCTTCACACCCAGTGTCCCAGGCACTCTGGCTGTCCGTGTGCTTGGCACAGAGCAGAGGATGTTTGCAATGCTGTGTGGAAATATCAAACACAGAAATGCTCAATGTACTTCAAAGTACGTATTCTGATTAGAGAACATTTTTTGCAGTAAATCACTCGGAGCAGAAACTATCAGTTAATTTTCAGCATGGACCTCCCAGGAAGATGAGGTAATACCTGTCTATTCTGGCAAAACTTTAAAGGGCTGTTTCTTTTATTTTGCTGTATTTTCTGAAGGAAGAAAAAAGAATGTCATTTGAATGTTAATAAAGATCAACAGATCAACACTGACAGTAGCTATAATTATATATAAACCAGCTGATCATCAAAAGCTGAGCTGACAAGTAATAATTTAGATATATAGCTGGTGTTGTATATAATATTTTAAAAGTTGGCCTGGTTCAGTGATGTATGAATTAAGAAGAAGTGCAGATGTTACTGAAGACATTTTTGCAATCATGGAAAGCAGGAGATGGCTGAAAAGTTGCAAGCTCAACAATTTTTGACATTGGGGCAGGAGCCATACTCGGGTTTCATTTCCCTTTTCATCAAAAGGCTAACTTCCCCCATTTTACATTCCGTTTATGTGGTCTATTTTATAAAATCACATATATTGTTTTCTGATTCTGTATTCAGTGAGCATGTGCAGGCAGGCAGTCAACAAGGGACTACAACTGACATTGTGCTGCGGGTAGAGGAGCAATTGTGGAAAGGTTACCACTGACACACAGAGACAAGAGGTGAATTTACTAGTTGTCCTGATGGACAGCCTTAATTTGGGCAATTATATCCTGCTCGATGTGGATAAACACTGCAAATCATCCTAATTTTAACACAGAAGAGGAGGTTGGGGCAGCATGGATAAACTCTGTATGCATTCTGCACAATGCATATTTTGCCTGTAACAGTATACGTAAAACAAAATGCAAACTGTACGTCTGCAAAAGAGTTCACATCACCGGCCACAGTGAAATTGGTTGTGGGTTTATTATTGCATATTTAGTGAGCACTTGAAGTGCTAAAGCAAATACTGGGTCACTCCCAGGGACCCTGCTGACCCAGTTTGTTTGGACAGAGATATCTATGGTCTGAGGAAGGTGCGAATCACAGCCTGATCCCACTTCCAAAAACCACCAAAATTTTGCCATTAATGTTGAAGAACCAATTCAAGTAAGCCATGTCCTGGTGCACAGCTTGGCAGGTGCAGGGGGCCCCTGTGTAACCTGGGTGCTGCCGCCCACATGCCATGTGACATGGGGACACTCACCTCCCCACCATCAGTGTCAGCGCGGCTGTCTGCAGCCCTTCCCCCTGAAACAGGAGTTTCGTACCCAGCCAAGATCCATCCCTACACCAAAGCAAACCAACTCCACACATCCTGGAGGACCCATTCTCGCCCTGCCCCTTAGAGCTGCCCCCACTGCAGAAAGCAGAGATGCAAATCCTGGCAGAGCAGGGGAGCAGCTTCTCCTGCCTTCGCACCTTCCCGCGGGAAGCCGAGCCTGCTGCGTGCTGGAGGTGGCCGTTCCAGCTCTCCCAAGCACCAAGGAACTCCCGAGGGCTCCTTTCCTCCCTTCTCCTCTCCTCTCCTCTCCCCCTGCCGCCCCCCGCGCCGCCGGTGCGCTCGGCTGCTGCGCCAGCTCATGCCCCCAACGCCCTCACAACAGCTGTGGGCTTAATTATCAAAATAACATTTTAATAGTCTCATAACTGAACTCCCTTCCAAACACGCCAGCAAAGAGGCTGCAAGGATTCTTTTAACATCTTCAGCTAAACTTACTAATAGGCTGCATTTAAGTGATTAGGCTGTCCTAATGCGTGCCATTTACTGCTGGAGCCATCCCTCCCACCTCAAATTGCCATTTGCCGTCTCTCATTTCCTAAGTGACTCTATTATCTGCCCAAGGATCGAGGTGGTCAGCGCTCCCACACACCAGACCTCTGAGGAAAGCAGAGTACCGGGAAATTATTGTGAAGGTAGCATTCCTGCCTCTCATTATCTTTTTTTCTCCTTTTTCAAGGGACTAATATATTGGTACCCAATCAGCACTCCCAAGGAAGTGAATGTGCTAAGTGTACTTACGCAAATTATTTGAGACCACTAGGGGCTTACTTGCTTTTAACACTTAAAAAAAAAAGAAAAAAAAAAAAAAGATTTTCTATGACAAGCATTAGTTTCCTTTTTACTACCTTCAAAACTAAACCATTTCTTGCTTTGTAAAATAATTCTAAAGGGACTCCAAACTAGTATTTAGCTGCCAAGTTAACTTTTCTGTACAAACTCCACAGTAGAAGGTGAACACACATTGAAACAGTGTTGTGATTTCTCCTCAGCAAATTAGCCATTTATCCAGCAAACTTTTCTTCCCATTTACTGCTTTTAAAATTTCTTTTTATACAATTGTTACCAGAGTCGGGCAAGTATTTATTCTTTATAAAATTTTTAGTAATAACGATTAGGAAAGGGATGAGTTCCTCCATGTTTTCCTCCCTCCTCCGATTTCTCTGAACTGCTGCCTTTTAAAACAATGTAAATACCATGTACATTCATCTTTGTCTACCATATCTCACACTGAGGTTTTCCACAAGTCTGAAGCAGGTGTGGCAGGGCACTTATTTCTATGAACATGAGAATCTGCTATGGAAAAGAAAAACTTTAGAAAGTGTCTTTGTAGCCATCCAAAGTCCTAGCTGCACCAAAATATTTCAGTAGATTTTGATGGGACCAGAATTTTATCCCCTCTCACAACAGAATATCTACCTATATTCTTGGAAAGAGAAATATGTTTCTATATAGATTTCTAAAGAGTTCATTACTTTGTATACTAGCTGAGAAAAATACCCTGTATTGTCAGCTGAGGGGCTCACAGTGCCCACAATACTTCTGCTCCTGTCCATTCTGTAAGAGGATCACTCTGTTCTGCCCAGAGAACATCATTACGGGCGAGGATGTGACGCCTCACTGTAACCGATGTGTTATTTTTACTCGATTTTACAGCAGAGTTAAGAAAGGCATTGGGTTGTTGCATGAATTATCTACGGTCACCCAGCCTGTAGAGGTGCAGGCTGCCCCCTCCCCGCCCCGTTAGCCGAGTGAGCCATTTGTTGGGCAGTCAAATTCATTTGGGTTGGTCTGGAAAAATCTGCTCGTCCGTGTTTCGTCTGCTGTGCAGCGAGCCGAGCCCGGTGTCCACCCAGCAGATGGAGGAGAGGAAGCGCCGGCGTCCGCAGATGGAGCTTCTGTACCCTGCCCTTGCTCAACTCACCCGGGAGATGACCCACTAAGAGAGCCAAATATCTCTAATTTGTCTTTACCACTATTTCTTGTTGGCCTTCCTTATGCTTTAGTAGAGAGCACAAGCAATCGAAGTGCAGTAAAAAAAATAAATTAATCTGCATGGAACAGCATTACTCTGGCCACAGGCTTGTGAAGTCACAAACACGGGTCCAAAGGAAGCACTTCCTGCAAGCCTGTAGTGGTCAGAAGTGATGCCTTTGTGTCAGAAGACCATAGGCTGTGTGCACCCAAAGGTGTGGACCCATAGTTGTGGCTGCCAGTAATATGCTGCATAGTGCTAAGACTACAACTATGCCACAATCAAGTTATTTATTCTAATACAGAAAAATTGACTATAGACCTTTTTCTTAGTTGATATTCTACATGTATTACAGCCTAACAGTATCTTTGGAAATCCCAAGATGATCTGCAAATCCAGGGAGATTTAAACTATATTTTTGTATTAAAATAGTCAAGGATGTAGGTGATACGTTGTGGCCCCATGTAATTTAACTGGGATAGATTTAAAGGTAAAGAGCTCTTTTCAGTCTCTTGCAGAGTGGGCCAGATTCCCATCCCAATTACAGGGAGATAAACCCAGACTAAGAATGCTGACTTCAGAATGTTTGAATTACTCCAGATTTACACTGGATGTAACAGATTCAAATACAAGTTATTGTGCTCATGTCTCATTCTCTCTAAAATGAAATATTTATCTATGCCTTACAAATATGTTGAAACTTCAAATCTTCTTCAAATCTTCTAATTAAAAAGAATGAGAACACCTTTTAAAAGGGCATTCTTCTTCCTTTCTTCATCACAATATCATCTTCAAAACCAGAATATTAAGGAAATAGAAACCAAGGTTTTTAAGGTTTTTACAGTCTGTGCTCCAGGGGAAAACAGGTACTCAGCTACAACTGAAATTGCTTCACAACGTGTGCTTCTGGGCCTGTGTTATCCTCACTCCACAGATGAGCAGAAAATATAGTTTGTTTCTTTTTTTTTTTCCCCCTGGTTTGGCATCTGTGGCTCACTTAATGCTCCTGGATTCTGCAATGTTCTCAGGGAGAGACAAAGAGCACTGGCTGAATATTTTACTGGGGAAAAAAACTTACTCCTGTCTTCTGTAAGTGTGCTTCATGCATCCTTAAAATGACCCCTTACAGAGATCATGTGAAGGAAAATAAAACCACAGCTTTTTGTTTAAAGAAAAGGCAGAATCTTTAGGGTCAATCACTTCTCTTCAAAGAGCCAAGATCACTGCTTCATTTCAAAACTCATCAAAACAAACCATCTATCATTAAAATATTAACTAAGTTCTAAAAATACTACAGAAGGTACATTCTCCTGCCCACCTGCTGGCAGGGTGGATGCCCTGGGCCAACGTGCACTTGAGCCCTTTCCACCTCCAGCCCCCTCCTCATCCTCCCACCAGCCTGGAGCACAATGCACCCTCCAGCCCTGTGCAATTCAGAACTGCTGAGAGTCGCAAACCATGGGCACCCCTAATTCCTCTTCCACACCTCTACTTAAGAAAGGCAGGGCAATTGCTTGCCTCAGAGTTGAAACCCTAAAATAAAGGCTGAACAAGATGCTGCTGGTACACGGTGAGCAGCTGGGACTCTGTGTAGGTAATTTGGACTTTGTGGCCCAAATGCCGCCAGGTTACTCAGCAGCCAGCTGACCACCTGCAATTCACAGTTTTGCTGTGGGCAGACAGCAGTGCAGGGGCTGAAAATAGCAAGGCCACAAGGCCTGGAGACATACTGTGATCTTTCCAAGCCCCCAAGCACTAAAACAATCTGAAACCCAAAGGCAATCTTCTCACCAAGATGATACTTGAGTGTTCAGGTTCACATCTGTTCACTGAGTAATCAGCTTGTGATATGTTATGGTTGTACAGGCAGAACTCCTACAGACTTCAGTGCTCTTTGTCCAAAGTAGAAATGTATTTAACTACATTAGTTGCCAATGAATTTATGTTTATTATCAGCTCTTACAGGTATTTGCATTTCTGGTTAAGCGACACACTGTCTTGCCCATGAAGTTCTTATTTTTAGCTCACCTCTAAATGCATGGAGGAAGTCAGTCAAGTAAAAAATTCTGCAAAAACACCAGCTGGCCAGTGATACAGCTAACATGAAGAAATGGAGAGCTGGTGATGAACCTCTGTGGTGGATGTTGAAACAATGGTCTAATTTTGGTGTAGTTTTCACCTCGGGGAGAAGGGACATGGGTTTGGACCTTGCTCAAGGATAATACAGATTAGATGGCAATGCTGAGATCAGTCCGTGCAGCCCTGTGCTGAGCACCAACCCCACATCACCCCCCAGCACTGACCACTGTGGGCTCCCACTCTGCCCCTGGCTCCTTCAGACCTAAGCGGGGGTTTATGTGCTGCTGCCTAAGCGAGGTTATTGACGGGCACACTGCTAAACACACCCTGTCCCTGAACAAAGCCAGTCTCCTCCACTTCATTCACGAGCGCATCTGGCATCAGGCAGAAGGGACAGAATGGCCAAATTTTATCCCTGAGCCAACCCTAATCTGTGTCCTCTGGAGTGCGTTAGAAGGAAGAGAAGTTTTCAACTTCCATAAAGCATAATAAAATACTGTTTAGGTTGATGTGATGCAGCAGACAGCTCATACAGAAAGCATACACTGGTCTCCTGTTGTTGAGAGCAGGGAATACACTGCCTGTGACTGGAATATGGTACATTATTTGAACTATACCAAGGCTCTAGAAAGTCCTTGCTGATTCCGACTCAGGCAATGAAGAAATGTCCTGAGAGTTCAGGAGCCAAGAAGATTTATACCATATCCATGATATTTATATTAATAAATGATTCATGTTATTGCAAGGACCACTGCTCAAAATACTTTGCCTTCAGAATTGTGGACAAACAAACAAAAAAATTCTGTTTCCCAAGATCCACTGATGTGGGTTTACACGGTGCTCTAATGTAATCACAAGAACATTAAACAGTATGAAAGTCTTCTCTCTTTTCCATGGCTGATTAAGCAGTTGGGAACAGAGAATTTACTGTGAAAAAAGCAAACAATTATATGCTATCTGAGGTAAACATCACCTTAGTAATGGAAGCTGAGCTTTAGAACCTTATTGTCAGTAGGGATTAGCATTATAATACTTAAAATGACATTTATAACACTTACTGAAATTACAAGAATGAAGTCTGTGGAGACACAGAAATGAAATCAGCTCAATGTGTTTTTATAAGAATACTGAAATCTAAGTCCCTTAGAGGAAAGATATAGACATTAACAGTTTTTGCAGGCTTCCATTAGCTGTTCAAATTTGAATACTGTTTCTTAGGTGAGCTCTAATCTTCTTTGAATCCTCCCAACACATTTTATCTGTAAAAAATTGTAGTTAAAAATTTAGTTTGATGGAATGATATTTAAGTGCTTTTCCTCATCTACTCCCTGAAAGAGCCCCTGAGAGTCTTACTGTAATTTGTTCAAACGAAATAATATTTTCGTTTCCTGGGTTCTCTTTGTTGTCTTGTGTGATGAAAAGTAACATTTCTTTTCTTTCGATCCTATTAAATGTGGCTTTCTGAATGCCAGCCACTCAATCGAAATAGAATCTGGCACACTTGCACCCAGCTTAAAAAATGCGAACTGCCACATAGAGTTTTTGATCTAAATGTGACATGTCAC